>NC_088331.1:36185000-36485000 GCF_036884655.1 Musa acuminata AAA Group | reverse complement strand
GATGCTCATCAAATCGCTGCACAATCCTCATCGTAGTGTGCACCACACAATTAAGAAGGGGCTACCCCTTCTTGTTGTCCACACACCTCCAATTAGGGGGTGTATGTTGAGGAGGAGAGTGATAAGACCCTAAAGTCTTATCGTAGGCTCTGATACCAAATGATAAGACCCTAAAGGTCTTATCGTAGGCTCTGATATCAAATGATAAGACCCTAAAGTCTTATCGTAGGCTCTGATACCAAATGATAAGACCCTAAAGTCTTATCGTCGAAGAAAGGGGAGAAATGGGGATGATAATGATCGCTTCGAGGGGATCGGCCTCCTTGATCGCTTCGAGGGGATTGGCCCTCCTTGATCGCTTCGAGGGGATCGATCGGCCGGGAAGCAGCGGCGACGGTGGAGAAGGAGTTGCCCTGCAGCGGCAGTAGAGAAGAGGAGCAGGGCTGCGGCGGAGTGGGACGCCGGCAGCGTCGTCTCCTGGCAGCGGTGGTGGCTCGGGTGGGAGGCGGCGGTGGACTCTGGCCGGAAGTGGGGCAGAGTTGGTTGCTGGCCAAAGAGCAGCGACGGGCGGCGGGTGGGCTGGCCGGAAGCAGGGGTGCATGGCTGCGGTTGCTGCTTCTTCTTCTCTCTTCTTTCTTTCTTTCTTTCCTTCATTTTTATTTTTTATTTTTTTTTATATAGCTTCATTGCAGCGAGAATGCCAAGGATCCATAGGCTTTGATACCAAATGATAAGACCCTAAAGTCTTATCGTAGGCTCTGATACCAAATGATAAGACCCTAAGGTCTTATCGTGGAAGAAATGGGGATGCTTTGATACCAAATGATAAGACCCTAAAGTCTTATCGTAGGCTCTGATACCAAATGATAAGACCCTAAAGGTCTTATCGTAGGCTTTGATACCAAATAATAAGACCCTAAAGTCTTATCGTAGGCTCTAAGACCAAATGATAAGACCCTAAAGTCTTATCGTCGAAGAAAGGGGAGAAATGGGGATGATAATGATCGCTTCGAGGGGGTAGAAGTTTGATGAATTTTGGCGAGCTGGCAATCAAAATTCTCATATTTGGATAGGCCAAAGCGAACAAGAAGCCCTCTTTTGAACTGCTCCCACGAAGGAACTCCGTGGAAAGTTTCATACCAATCATACCATTGGAGTGCATCTCCCTTGAGCTGGATTGAGGCTACTTCTACCTCGGATTCTTTAGGGGTTCTGTGAAAACGGAAAAAATTTTCTGCCTTAGAGATCCAATTGGTCGGATCTCCATCTTTCCATCTCAGAAATTCCATCTTCATGCCTTAGAGAAGCAGTAACCACATCCACGCACCCTTGCTTCCGGCCAGCCCACCGCCGCCCGCCTCCCAACCGCAACCCTAGCCGTGCCCCCCCCCCCCCCTTGGGTCGCAACTGCAGCCACCGGTTGCCGCAGCCCCTCGTTGCAACAGTTGCAGAAACAGAGTTCCTCTGTTGCCGCAGCCCCTCGTCGATCGCAACTGCGCCTCCACCAGTCGTGCCGCCTCCAGCACTCCTCTTCCCCTCCAGCGCCGTCGCCGCCCAGCCGTGCCGCCTCCAGTACTCCTCTTCCCCTCCAGCGCCGTCGCCGCCCAGCCGACCCACCACCACTGCCAGCCACCGTACGACGACCGGTGCTCACCTCCCAACTGCCGCTCCCCTTGGCTCGGGCGAGAACGACCGCCGCCACTCCCCCTTGCTTTGCCCCCTTGTGACTGAGAAACAGGGCAATCTTCTTGCTGCTGTGAACGCCGATTACCACCACCGTCGCCACTGTTGCCTAGCCAGCGACGACGCCGCTCGCCGCCCAGCCTGCCACGACTGCTGCTGCCAGCAACCGCAGCCTTCACCTCAACCCCCTCGATCTGCACCATTGCTGCAGCCCCCTTGCTCTGCATCTTTGCCACAGCCGCCGGTTGCCACCACTACAGCCTCAACCTCGGCCGCTTCAACACCACCTCCCTCTTGTTCTGCCTCCGCTGCTGCAGTTGTTGGTTGGCATCACCGCAGCCTCAACCCGGTTGCTCGGCGATTGCTTCCTTGGGTCACAACAGTCACAACCGTCGCCTTTCAGTCTCGGCGCTCTAATCTTACACAGTGACAAAAACACAGGGCAGCAACTCTTCCTCCATCGCAGCCACCGCAGCGGCGAGTCCTTGCTGGTGCTGCCCCCAACCACATCACCATCGCTGCCTCCCAGCCCTCAGCAGCAGCGATCCCTCCACGCAGCGACTGTAACAAGCATCGTTGCCTCTCACCAGCGCCTCCTTCCGCAGTGTGACAGAAATAGAGCAACGCTGCCTTCCATCCGCGCCGTCGTAGCCATCGCAGCGGTGAGCCCTTGGCAGTGCTGCCCTAGCCGCACCACCATCGCTGCCTCCAAGCCCTCAGCAACAGCGATCCCTCTACGTAGTGATCGCAACAAGCATCAAGCATCGCGGCTTCCCACGCAGCGACCGCAGCTACATCCCTGCATCCTCGCAGCAACCCTTCATTCTCATAGTGTTGCCACCGACTGCGTTATAATAGTAGCACCACATAGGGCAGTGATTGATGCCCGTGACCAACACTAAAAATAGGAGTTGAGATTACAGATTTGCAGTCTTACGAAATGGCCACCGATAACTCAATGAAAGCACAAATGGAAGCATTGGAAATTAGAATTGAGAACCGGTTACAAGAAGTACTTAATGATTTAAAAAAGGACTTACTGGGGAGCCTTAGTAAATTTCAACAAGGTGGGAGCTCAAGTTCTAAATTGCACAGAGCTGGAAATACTAGAAAAGTGCCCCAAGATTGTGACACAATCTACTCATAAATGAAGGTGGATGGACAGCTCTAAAAAAATTGTCAAACTTCTACAGTGTTGGAATATCAGAGTAGGTTTGAAAGATTATCAAATCAAGCTAGAGATTGGTCGGAACGACAACTTTTGGATACATTTATTAAAGGTCTTATTCCAGAGATCTGGTGTGAAGTTAAGGCTCGTCAACCTCGCACTATGATAGCTGCGATCTTATTCGCACATCTACATGAGAAAAAAATCAACAGGGAAAATCATGGAAATAGAAGTGACAATAACCAGATGATCAGTAAGCCACCAACCCTATTTATTCCCAACCAAAGCCTTGACACTCGAAGACTAACCCAAGAAGAACTTAAGGAAAGATCAGCAAAGGGTTTGTACTATGATGAAAAGTGGAGTATGGAGCACCGATGTAAACAAGGGCAACTTCTAATGATTGAGCCAATTAGAGAGGAACCGGAAGTAAAAGAGTTGGACTCCGATCATAAAGGTATGAAAACTGATGAAGATATTGAAGCTTTCACACATACAGTGCATGCATTGGCTAGCTACACTAACCCACAAATTATAAAAATTGGAGGAACTTTGAAGCATCAACTTGTCACTATTGTGATTGATACAGATAGCACTAATAATTTTATGGACAGAAAAGTTGTAGCCCAATTAGCCCACCACATTGAAGGATGTGATATATTCAAAGCTGATGGACGAATTTTAACTTATGATAGCAAAGGCCAGGAATTTCTTACAACGATTACTACACTAAAAGATCGACCTATTGCTTACACTGTCAAAAAGTAGAGACCATACTTGATCAATGGGTTGTGATACGTTGCAGATAGCCTATGACTGAGGTACTAAAAGACAATCTCCCCGAGATTGATGCTGCTCAGCCTTGAGGACAAGGCTGATTTGAAGAGGGAGGAACTATTAGAACTCTTTTTCTGAGCTTTTGAATAATGTTTATTGAGTCTGTTTAGTCCAGTTGTTTATTGAGTCGGTTTGGTTCAGTTAGAGTCAAGTAGAGGTTTATTTAATATTTATTTATTATTAGAGTTCAAGTCCCGATGGACTCTGGGTGGAACTCTATAAATAGGGATGTAACTGCTTCTTTTCAGTAATCTATGAAAAATACTATTATGTCTTTTGATAAACCCTAAGAGGCCGATCCCTTCGAAGCGATCAAGGAGGGCCAATAATCTCTACCCAATAATCGAAGCGAAGCCACTTAGATTAGTGAGTCTCTACCCAATAATCTCTTATTAGCTCTTATTGGATCTCAACTATAAGATCTAATAATTCAAGGGCTTAATGAATATTCAATAAGATAAGGTATTCGACGGATATCTCATATCCGAACCTCTACTTGTTGCAACACAAATCATATGTGTGCGACCCTCTAGGCCCAATATTAAGCTAGCCATGGGTCATACCTATCAGAACTCTTTCTGGCTCAGTGAATTATTATCTCCATAATAAATTACTCGACTCATCGACTATGGATGTACTTGTTGGGAAAATCTTTGGGGGTGACTTCATATGCGCAGCGGAAGAACAAGAAAACAAAATCCCTGATTCCCAAAGAGATGTTCGTCGTCGTGCGAAGATTGGTGCGAAAAATCTGCGAAACTGAAAAACTGCGTATAGAATATATTGTGTTAATTAGGGAGATCGTATATCCCTATTTCCTTGCAGATCCTTAGGAGAGGGTGAAGGAGGTCAAGCGTCCTCCTCTCTAGTGGTGATCCACACAGCAGGTCAAGCGTCTGAGCAAGAACACATGAGATATTTCTCTCGTGACGTCGAGAGTGGATGATCCTCTATCAACACTCAATAGCCCTTGTAAGGTCAACTACCACTCCCAATGACCAACTGTACTAGATCTAGGACAACTAAACCTATAAGTCTGGTATCAAAGAGTGGAGCACTCATACAGGACATCCTTGGTGTCTCAAGTCTAAGGACCAGATATACCACTAAGACTATGGAATCGCTGTCTGACAATAAGGCATCATCAACCATCCAGCATTCCGTAAGCGAATCAATTAGTGAACTTATTCTCCAATTAGCACTTGTACTGTATCCCTAGTGTCCCTATACGAGCATCTATGAGACCCGCTACATCCATCATATGGACGGGTATACAGCACACCAGTCTGTCCGGTTATCACGATGTCCCTCTCGAGTAACCTATGACCGGGATTATTTAGGATATGTGTTTAAAGGTGAATCGGTCTCATTTTTGTGATCTCATCATGATCCGATTCCCGTTGCACAAATCCAAGGACATCACAATATATATATCAATATATGTAATAGTTATAAAGTGATATATGCCAAAATATAATAAGCAAAAAGATTCTGTATCAAGACACACGTGCCATCACTCACGTGATTGGCTTGCTGGGCACCTATGACTAGCAATCTCCCACTTGACTTAAAGCTAATCACCTATTTGTCTGATCTCCATTAAACCCTTGTGATGCTCAAAGACAACCTGAGACAATGTCTTTGTCAGTGGATCTGCAATATTATCTTCGGATGAAACTCTTTCCACTACTATATCTCCTCGGGTTACGATCTCTCTGATAAGGTGGAACCTCCTAAGAACATACTTAGATTTCTAATAAGACCTAGGTTCCGAGCAATCGCCCCATTGTTGTCGCAATATAAGGAGATCGACTCCTCGCTACCCGGCACGGCTCCCAAATCTGTGATTAACTTCTTCAACCAGACTCCCTCCTTTGCTGCATCTGATGCAGCAATGTACTTCGCCTTTGTGGTCGAGTTAGTAGTAGTATCTTGCTTGGAACTCTTCCAGCACACTGCTCCTCCATTCAAGGTGTACACGTACCCCGAATTCAACTTGCTATCATCGACATCAGACTGAAAACTTGAGTCTGTGTAGCCTTCAACCTTAAGGCTACTACCTCCATATACTAGTAAAAGATCCTTAGTCCTTCTCAAGTACTTAAGGATACACTTTACTACTTTCTAGTGTTCCAAACTTGGATCCGCCTGATACCTGCTCGTGACACTCAGAGCATGCGCTATATCAGGCCTAGTACATAGCATGACATACATGATAGACCCTATTGCTGAGGCATAAGGTATCATATCCGTGTTTGCCCTTTCTTCTGGAGTCTTTGGGGACATACTCGTAGAAAGCGATATCCCATGTCTCATTGGTATGAGACCTCTCTTGAAATTTTCCATGCCAAACCTTTTGACAATGGTTTCTATGTACCTGGACTGGGACAAGCCAAGCATCCTCTTGGATCTATCTCTATAGATTCTAATCCCCAAGATATATGATGCTTCTCCTAAGTCATTCTTAGATAACCAAGCCTTTACTATGGATAGCATTCCTATGTCATTCCCAATGATCAGGATGTCATCCATATATAACACCAAAAAGGTGATAGCGCTCCCACTTACCTTCCTATACACACAAGGCTCATCTTCATTCTTAACGAAGTTATAAGATCTGATTGCCTCATCAAATCTTATGTTCCATCTTCGAGAAGCTTGCTTTAGTCCATAAATGGATCTAAGCAACTTACACACCTTATCTGGGCAGTTCTTGGACACGAATCCCTCAGGTTGTATCATATACACCTCCTCAGCGAGGTTCCCATTGAGGAATGCAGTTTTCACATCCATCTGCCAGATCTCATAATTATAGTATGCTACAATAGCCAATAGAATTATGATGGATTTTAGCATTGCTACGGGTGAGATGGTTTCATCGTAGTCAACACCTTGCCATTGACGATACCCCTTAGCCACTAGCCTTGCTTTATAGGTGTCTACATTTCCTTCTACTCCGATCTTTTTCTTAAAGATCCACTTGCAACCGATGGGTACAATACCTTCGGGCGCATGAACTAGGTTCCAAAACTTGTTGGAGTACATAGAATCCATCTCAGAATTCATGGCTTCTTGTCACTTCCTAGAGTCTATACTCATAATAGCCTCCTCGTAGGTCTGAGGATCAATATCCTTTACATCCTCTCCTCTAATATGTCCCATATATCTCTTAGGAGGATGAGATACTCTATCAGACCTACGTAAAGTTGAAACTTGTGTATTAGGTAACTAAACAGACTCGGGCTATAGAGTGGTGCTTGAGCTTAGTTCTCCAACCTCGCTCAACTCTATCATTCTCCCACTATCTCCGCCAAGAATGTGTTCCTTCTCAAGGAACACTACTCTCTTAGCTACAAAAACCTTTTAGTCCTCGAGATGATAGAAATAATACTCACAAGTTTCCTTGGGGTATCTCATAAATTTGCATCGCTCTGTTCTTGATTCTAACGTATTAGGGTTGTATCTTTTAACGTGGGCAGGGCAGTCCCAAATCTTACCAATCTTAAGATCAGGCTTCTTCTCTTTCCATATCTCATATGGTGTAGACACTACCAACTTAGTTGGAACTCTGTTCAGAAGGTAAGCTGCGGTTTCTAGGGCATATCCCTAGAATGAGATGGGTAGGTTAGCGAAACTTATCATGGACCGTACCATGTCTAATAGCGTACGATTTCTCCTTTTAAGGACACAATTGAGCTGAGGTGTATAAGGAGGTGTCCATTAGGATAACATCTCATGGTCCTTGAGGAACTGAGTAAACTCTGTACTTAAGTACTCACCTCCTCGATCTAATCGAAGAGTTTTGATATTCTTTCTAGTCTGGTTCTTATACTCTTAATTTATCAAAGGCCTCAGACTTGTACTTCATTAAGTACACATATCCATACCTTGAGAAATCATTAGTAAAGGTAATGAAGTAGGAGTAACCACCAATGGCATGAGTTGACATGGGTCCACATACATCACTATGTATGAGTTCCAACAGCTCAGTGGCTCTCTCTCCAGTTCCACTAAATGGAGAGTTGGTCAGTTTTCCACGAAGGTAAGGCTCGTAAGTTGCATATGACACATAGTCGAATGGATCTAGATATCCATCATTTAGCAACTTTTGAATCCTTCTTTCATGGATGTGACCTAGCCTACAATGCCACAGGTATGTACTATTCATCTCATCTCGTTTCCTCTTGGACGCATTTACATTCATGATATGTGGAGTAGTGTCTAACATAAATAAACCATTATGCAGTATTCCTTTCGTGATGATCTTATCATCTAATAATATCGAACAACCATTGTTCTCAAAAACTAATTTATATCCACTAACTGTCAAACATGAAATGGAGATAATGTTTTTGATAATAGAAGGAACAAAATAACATGCATCTAATACAATAAAAGCTCCACTAGGCAGATGTAAGGCGACCTCGCCAACAGCTACTACAGTAACTTTTACTCCATTACCCATCTCGATGTCCATCTCGCCTCTCTCTAGTCTCCTAGGCCTTGCTAGAACCTACAACGAATTGCATATATGATAAGCACTACCGATATCCAATACTCATGTGTTATCATAAGAGTTTGATAAATGGAGACTGGTCATGAATGTACCTGAAGCTTCATCAAGTTTTTATTTCGCCCTTTCTGCAAGGTACTCTTTGCAGTTCCTCTTCTAGTGCCCATCTTTACCAAAGTGGAAGCACTGGCCTTTGTCCTTTGTTGGGTCTTTCTTAGCAACCATTGCTTTACCTGGTCTGCCATTGCCCTTTCCCTTCTTAAGGGACCTTTCTGCTTTCCTTTTCTTTCTGGTCTCACCAGTGTAGAGAACTGGCTTCTCTTTCTTAATAGTACTCTCTACCTCCCTCAACATATTGAGGAGCTTTGGGAGAGTTACCTCAAGCTTGTTTATATTAAAATTCATTATGAACTATGAAAAGGAATCTGGTAGGGACTGAAGCACAATGTCCACACACAAGTTATCCTCTAGGACCATTCCTAGACCTGCGAGTTTCTCTATCCACTCAATCATCTTTAGGACATGGTTCTGAACCGGTGTCCCCTCAGTCATCCTAGCGCGGAAGAGGCTCTTGGATATCTCATATCGCTGAGTCCTTCCCTGTTCCTCAAACAATTTGTGGACATGTAGGAGAATGGATCTGGCATCCATCTTTTCATGTTGTCTCTATAACTCAGGAGTCATAGAGCCCAACATATAGCACTGAGCAAGAGTGGAGTCATAAATGTACTTCACGTAGCGAGCGATCTCATTCTCTCTTTCCCCTTCTTTGGGTACATGCATCACTATATCAAGGACGTACACGATTTTCTCCGCCGTGAGAACAATTCTCAAG
Organism: Musa acuminata AAA Group; assembly: GCF_036884655.1. Taxonomy (NCBI): domain Eukaryota; kingdom Viridiplantae; phylum Streptophyta; class Magnoliopsida; order Zingiberales; family Musaceae; genus Musa; species Musa acuminata. Next base: position 36,475,964 of record NC_088331.1, on the reverse strand, counting down.
TTACGAAGCCAATCAGTATAATTTGGACTAGTGAGGTAGTTAACATCAAGTATGCCACGTAAGGGATTTAAAAGCGATATTTTCTGAAAATAAAGATGCAGCAAAAATGAATAACATGCAGATTTTGCAAGAAATAAACTATCAAGATATGGACTTCTATCTTAATATGCTCCCACTATTTTACTAACGAGTCACGCGACAACCTCAGCACGTAAAATAGAAGTCTCTGGTAGACTTCTAGTGGGGATCAGGATCCAATTAGCGTCTTAGTGTAACCTCGAGAGACTCGACCAATCACACTAAGCCTAAAAGGTAGGCAACTCTTGCCGATCACAACTCCTTATGATTCGCGTCCTGTTCGACCTCCGAATTACCATGGTCTCGAGGGACTCGACCAACCATGATGCTCGGTTAAGTCAACACCTTCGTTACAAGATGAGTCTGATTTGATGATCTACTATCGAGGGACTCGACCAAGCATACCATGTCCTCAGGTCACCGGTGATATCTCTATGTTGTAAGCTAGATAGCGAATCACGATATAGGTGAGTCTCGAGAGACTCGACCAACTCAACCTACACCGGGAATCGGTTCCTACTTATAACGATGGAAGGCCATGTGGGTCAATCTAATTGCCTCACGTTTACCGGCTTAATATTATCAAGAGAGATATTTCTATGATTTGGTCTCCTAATATGACATGTCACACATATACATATTTAATATATATCTATATCGCATGCAAATATATATACATATCTAGCATGTGTATAAGCAATCACACAAGATGATCATGGACCACAACCTAATGTGATTAGGCCTGAGCCAGTAGGCCTAATCACTCACATCAAGATCTATGTGTGCAATGGTGCATCTTCATGCCCTATGATCGTCCATCTCATTTTCGTCGGTTCCGTCGACATCTCGATGCATCTTCATGCATCGCGATCGTCCGTCTCGTGGGTCTCGCTATTGCATCCACGCTCCCGTTGTGCCTCATCATGTGATTACAACTTAATCATAGGTACGTATTCACGTAGCACCCACAGGCAGTGCTGCCTTGCCGGGCGACCACCCCTGCTGGGTTTTTGCCCGCGGGAGCAACGGCCACAAGCACCGCGGCCCAGCGGCGCGTCACCACGCATAAGTAGCGGTCGCAGGCGCCGCTGCCCTTACGACTGCTGCTGTAGGCTGCCTACCTGCACGTAGATGGCAGTGCTGCCATCTGCGACGGTAGCGAGGGCAGCAACAGCTGCTGCCCTTTTCCGCTTTTGCGTCAACGATTTTGACATCAAAAGCTTCTCTAAAACACAACACACATAGTTTAAAACTAATCTATCGCATGAACAACCTGGCTCTGATACCACTGTTGGGAAAATCTTTGGGGGTGACATCATATGCGTAGCGGAAGAACAAGAAAACAAAATCCTCGATTCCCAAAGAGATGTTTGTCATCGTGCGAAGATTGGTGCGAAAAATCCACGAAACTGATAAACTATGTATAAAATAGATTATGTTACCTAGGGAGATTATATATCCCTATTTCCTTGCAGATCCTTAGGAGAGGGTGAAGGAGGTCAAGCGTCTTCCTCTCTAGCGGTGATCCACACAGCAGGGCTGCGACGACGCTTTTCGAAAACTCCAGGCCTACTCTGAGGTGGAGAGGGGAAGGAGAATAGGAGAGGCAAGCAAAGGCTCTAGCCTATGAGGCTCTGAATCCCTCCTATTTATAGAGGTCCCCTGTCAAACCCTAATGGATCCTCGCCTAGTGGGTATTGGATCTGCATCCAATAACCCAAGCCTTTTAGATTAGTGGATCTCTATCCAATAATCTCTCATGGGCTCTTATTGGATCTCATCCATGGGATCCTCCAATAATTCAGGGGCTTATTGGATATCCAATAAGACAAGGGCTCCGTCGGATATCTCATATCTGAACCTCTACTCATCGCAATGCCTGCCATATGTGTGTGACCCTCTAGGCCCAATATCGAGCTGGCCGTGAGTCATACTTGTCAGAACTCCTTCTAACTCAGTGAATTATTATCTCTGTAATAATTCACTTGACTCACCGACTATGGACGTACTAGGCCACTACACCGTAGTCCCCAAACGATACAGGGGAATCCAATCTATTGGACTTATCTGTCCTCAGTTACCGTGTACCTATAGGCCTTCATTCATCTAATATCCCAAAAGACCGTATATCGAGCATGGTGCTGTCAGACCCATACGGTTTCTACTCGAGTCTTGCTCTAATCGGATTCTCCCATAGAACTCTTTCTCTCTCAACCCGAATGACCATGGCCAGGGATTTGTCTGAGCAAGGACACATGGGATATTCCTCTCATGACGCCGAGAGTGGATGATCCTCCATCGACACTCAATAGCCCTCGTAAGGTCGACTACCACTCCCAATGACCAACTGCACTAGATCTAGGATAGCCAAACCTATAAGTCTGGTATCAAAGAGTGGAGCACTCATACATGACATCCTTGGTGTCTCAAGTCTAAGGACCAGATATACCACTAGGACTACGGAATCGCTGTCTGACAATAAGGCATCATCAACCATCCAGAATTCTGTAAGCGGATCAATCAGTGAACTCATTCTCCAATGATCACTTGTATTGTATCCCTAGTCTCCCTACACGAGCAGCTATGAGACTCACTGCATCCATCATATGGACGGGTATACAACACATCAGTCTGTCCGGTTATCACGATGTCCCTCTCGAGTAACCTATGACCGAGATTATTTAGGATATGTGTTTAAAGGTGAATCGATCTCATTTTCGTGATCTCATCACGATCAGATTCCCATTGCACAAATCCAAGGACATCACAATATATATATGCATATATGTAATAGTTATAAAGTGATATATGTCAAAATATAATAAGCAAAAAGATTCTGTATCAAGTCACAAATGCCATCACTCACGTGATTAGCTTGCTGGGCACCTATGACTAGCAGTACTAGGATACAACGTCATAGTCCCTAAACGATACAAGGGAATCTAATTCTTTGGATCTATCTATCCTTAGTTTATATATACCTATAGTCCCATATACCGTATACCGGACATGGTTCTATTATGCCCATATAGTTTCTCCTAGAGTCTCGCTTTAATCGGATTCTCTCGGAGAACTCTTTCTCCCTCAATCCAAATGACCTTGGCCAAGGATTTATCTAAGAAAGAACACATGAGATATTTCTCTCATGATACCGAGAGTAGATGATCATCTATCAACATTCAATAGCCCTTGTAAGGTTAGTTGCCACTCTTGATGATCGGTTGTACTAGATTTGGAACGTCTAAACCTATAAGTTCAGTATCAAAGAGCATAGTACTCATATAGGACATCCTTGGTGTATCAAGTCTAAGGACCAGGTACACCACTTAGATGATGGAATTACTATATGATAATGAGGTATCATCAACCAACCAACATTCTAGGAGTGGATTAATCAGTGAACTCATTCTCTAATGAGCACCTACACTATAGCCTTAGTGTCCCCACATGAGCAGCTATAAGACCAGCTACCTCCATCATATGGATGGGTATACAACACACTAGTCTATCCAGTTATCTCTATAGGAAAATCTAGGAGTGACATCATATGTGTAACGGAAGAACAGAAAAAAAAAATCTCAGATTTTCCAAAATGTGTTCGCCATCATGAGAAGATTGGTGCATAAAAATATACGAAATTAAAAACCATGTGTGAGATAATTGTTTTACCTAAGGAGATCGAATATCCCTGAAATCCTATAGATTTATAGGAAAGGATGAAGGAGGTCAAGTGTCCTCCTCTCTAGCGGTGATCCACATGGTAGGAGCTATGAAGATGCTTCTCGAATCATTGCCCAAATCTCTATACCTATTGGCTGAGGAGGAGAAGGGAAGAGGAGAATTGGAGGTGACAGCCAAGAAGGCCTAGCCTATGACCCTTCTCTCTTATTTGTAGAGCCCATTGTTAACTTAACCCTAATGGATCCTGTCTTATTGGATACTAGATCTCTATCTAACTACCAAAGCCTCTTAGATTAGTAGATCTCTATCTAATAATCTCTCATTAGCTCTTATTTTATCTCATCTATAAGATCCAATGATTTAGGGATTTATTGTGTATCCAATAAGATAAGGGCTCTAGTGGATATCTCATATCCGAACCTCTACTCATCGTAACACCTATAATATATGTGTGACCCTCTAGACCCAATATTGAGCTGGTCATGAGTTATACTTATCAGAACTCTTTCTAGCATAGTGAATTATTATCTCCATAATAATTCACGACTCATCGACTACGGACGTACTAGGCGACTACACCATAGTCCTTAGACGATATAGGGGAATCCAATCCATTGAACTTGTCTGTCCTCAATTACCATATATCTATAGTCCATCATCCATCTAATATCCCATAAATCGTATACCGGGCATGGTGCTATCAGGCCCACATGGTTTCTACTCGAGTCTCGCTCTAATCGGATTCTCCAAAGAACTCTTTCTCTCTCAATCCGAATGACCCTGGCCAGAGATTTGTCTAAGCAAGAATACATAAGATATTCCTCTTATGATACCGACAGTGGATGATCCTCTATCGATACTCAATAATCCTTATAAGATTGGCTACCACTCCCGATGATTGACTGTGTTAGATCTGAAACTTTCAGTCTTATAAGTCTGATATCAAAGAGTGGAGTACTCATATAGGACATCCTTAGTATCTCAAGTCTAAGGACCAGATTCACCATTAGGATGACGAAATTGTTGTTTGATAATAAGGCATCAACAACCATCCAGTATTCCGTAAGCGGGATCAATTAGTAAACTCATTCTCCAATAAGCACCTACACTATATCCCTAGTGTCTCCACATTAGTAGTTATAAGACCAACTACCTCCATCATATGGATGGGTATATAGTACACCAATTTATCCGGTTATCTCGATGTCCCTCTCGAGTAACCTATGATCGAGATTATTTAGGGTTTATGTTTAAAGGCAAATCGGTCTCATTATCTTGATCTCATCACGATTCAATTTCTATTGCACAGATCTATGGACATCACAATTTATATATGCAATAAGTAATATAAAGTAAGAAAATATCATAATAATAAGTAAAAGGACTACGTGCCATATCACATGTGCCATCACTCGTGTGATTAGCTTACAAGGCACCTATAAATAACAATCTCGATTTCTCTCTTGAGTAACCTATGACCAAGATTATTTAAGGTCTCATTATTATGATATCACGATCTGATTCCCATTATACGTATCTATAGACATCACGATATATTTATACATCATGCAATATAAAGTGAGAAAATATCATAATAATAATAATAAGCAAAGAGAGTGTTTGTTATGTCACATATGTCATCACTCGCGTGATTGGCTTATAGAGCACCTATGATTAGTAATATCCTATTTGACCTAAAGCTAATCACCTACGTATCTAATCCCTACCAGATCTATATGATGCTCAATGACAATCTGAGACAATAACTTTATCAATATATTTATAATTTTATTTTTGAATGGAACTCATTCCATTACTATATCTCTTCGGGCCACGATCTCTCTAATAAGTTGGAACCTCCTTAGAACACTTCTGATGAGACTCAGGTTTCCTTATTTAAGCAATTGCCCTGTTATTATCATAATATAAGGGAATCAACTCCTCGTTGTTCGACACGACTCCCAGATTTGTGATGAACTTCTTCATCCAGACTCCCTCATTGGCTACCTCTATAATAGCAAGGTACTCCACCTCTCTAGTTGAGTTAGTAGTAGTATCTTTCTTGAAACTCTTCCAATATACTACTCCATTCAGGGTGAAGACATACCCTGTATTAGACTTGCTATAATCGACATCAGATTGGAAACTTAAGTCCGTGTAGCTCTTAACCTTGAGGCTACTTCCTCCAAATACCAGTAAAAGATCCTTAGTCCTTCTCAAGTACATAAGGATACACTTTACTACTTTCCAGTGCTCTAAGCTTGGATTTGCCTGATACATGCTTGTGACACTCAGAACATATGCTATATTAAGCTTGATAGATAGCATAGTATACATGATAGACCCTATCGTTGAGGCATAGAGTATCCTATCCATGTTTGCCCTTTCTTCACGAGTCTTTGGGGTTATACTCCTAGAAGCATTATCCTCTGTCTCATCGGTGTGAGACCTGTCTTAGAATTTTTGAAGCCAAACCTTTTGATAATAGTGTCTATGTACTTAGACTAGGATAAGCCAAGCATCCTCTTAGATCTATCTTTATAGATCTGAATCCCCAATATGTAGGATGCTATCCCTAAGTCCTTCATGGAAAAGTGTCTAGCTTGTTGAATCTCAAATTTTGATTATGAAACCAATTGATAGTGTTTATGATTTGATTTGTGTTTTGAGTGACGCAGGTGTTAGGATCGAGAGCACTAAGAGGGGGGGGGGTGAATTAGTGCAGCGGAAATCTTATAACGATTAAAAACCAAAAGCTGCGTTTGTTCAAAAACTATTATGATGCAAAAGCAAATTCTCAGTTTGTATCTAAGTGCAGTTTGCGTCTAAGCGCAGATTGCGTCTAAGCGCAGTTTTGCGTCTAAGCGCAGATTGCGTCTAAGCGCAGTTTTGCGTCTAAGCTCAGATTTACGTCTAAATGCAGATTTACGTCTAAACGCAAATTTACGTCTAAACGCAGTTTTACGTCTAAATGTAGTTTTACGTCTAAACGCAGATTTACGTCTAAACGTAGTTTTACGTCTAAACGCAGTTTTACGTCTAAACACAGTTTTACGTCTAAACGCAGATTTACGTCTAAACGCAGTTAGACGCAGATTTACGTCTAAACTTTGAAACTCGTTTGTATACTCGTAGAAGGCAGTATGCAGTTGAAACTAAGACGTAAACGTGAACTGAAATCTGATGATTGAGCGAAGAAAGCCGTTTTACGTCTGAATGCAGTTTTACGTCTAAATGTTGAAACTCGTTCGTAAAATCGTAGAGGACAGATTGCAGTTATTAATAGGATTAAAATGTAAGCGTAAACTGCAAGGAAGCTCGTTCGTAAAAGCACGGAAAATAGTTCTGCAGAATCAAACGTAAACGTAAACTGTAATGTATGAAAATACGAGTTTACGTCTGAATGCAGATTTGGAAGAACAGCACTTAGATCTTGTTCGTGAAAGCGCAGAGAGCAGTAGTGATGAGGGAGGTTTGCAGTAATGATAAAGTGCTCGAAAATAAACGCAAACCAGAGATTTAGAGTGGTTCGGTCAGCCTTGACCTACTCCACTTTTGGCTTCCTCCACCGATGAGGTTGCCGACGTCAACTAGGTGCCTTCCTTCAATGGGCGAAGGCCAAACTTCCCTCTTACAATTTCTCTCCTTTTGGCAGGCTTAGGAGACAACCTTTACAGACCTTTCTCTCCTCACTTTACAATTGAAAACTTGAAGAACAGAAGGAGGAGACTTAAAGGCTTTACAACACTTTTGAGCTCTTTAGAATCACAGAAAAGATCACAATTTCGGTATGGGTCTGTATCTTTTCAGTGCTGAATGGGTGGGGTATTTATAGGCCCCAACCCAATTCAAAATTCGAGCTCAAAACGATCAAATCGATCAAATCCCAGAATTTCTGGGATCAGGCGGTTGCACCTCTCGACTGGAGAGGTGGCACCGCCTGGCAGAGCTCGAAGACTGAGCTCTGCCGATTGCTCCTCTCTGCCAGAGCTCGAAGACTGAGCTCGATGGTTGCATCACCTGGCAGAGCTCGAAGACTGAGCTTGGTGATTGCATCACCTGGCAGAGCTCGAAACAGAGCTCGGTGGTTGCATCACCTGGCAGAGCTCCAAGCTGAGCTCAGGCTGATCCACCTCTCTGCCAGAGCTCGAAGACTGAGCTTGGTGAATGCATCACCTGGCAGAGCTCGAGACTGAGCTCAGGCTGATGCACCTCTCTGCCAAAGCTCGAAGACTGAGCTTGGTGGTTGCATCGCCTGGCAGAGCTCGGAACTTAAGCTCTGGCGGTGCAACCTCTTGGCTGGGGCGGTTGCACCTCCCAGCCGTGCAGCCCTGGCGGTTGCACCTCCTGGCTGGGGCGGTTGCACCTCCCAGCCCCACAGCCCAGGCGGTTGCACCTCCTGGCTGGGGCGGTTGCACCTCTCAACCCCACAGCCCAGGCGGTTGCACCTCCTGGCTGGGGCGGTTGCACCTCCTGGTGCAATCAGGGTCCGAATGGTTCACTCCATTCGACCCACTTTGAATCTTTTCAGGGGCCCAATTGCCCCAAGATTAAGCTAATGGGATCACCTCCCATTTTCATGCTTAATCATCGTGCTAACTACGATTATCTCTAAGACAACTTCTGCAGCTTGCTCCGATGCGTCAATCGCTTCTTCCGGCGAGTTTCCTGCCAACTTCCGTCGATCAACCGATAACCCTCGGTGATCCTTCTGCGGACATCCGGCATACTCCTGGACTTTACGACGATCCACTTGGCGAGTTCCGACGAGCTTCGCTTGGCAAGCTTCTGGACTTCTCGGATCTGTTCTCTCTGAACCTCCGACGACCGTCCGAACTTCCGTCGAACTCTCGAACTCCCAACGTGATCATGATCTTGACTCCGGCGCAACTCCTGCTGCTTGTCTTACTCTCATCGTAGTTAATCCTGCACACTTATCTCAACACATAGATTAGATAACAAATGACAATTGACTTCATCATCAAAATCCGAGATTCAACAATCTCCCCCTTTTTGATGATGACAATCAATTGATAAAGGAGTTATCCTTAACTCCCCCTATCTATATGCCATAGTTGAGATAAGTCAACCTTGAATTCAAGACCTAAGAATTCAAGTGACGTATTGATAAGTTAGATCAGTTAAACTTATCAATGCTCCCATCATGATGCCTATCATGATGTATCTCTTCAAGAATTATGTCAAGGCATGACATACATCATCAAGTTTGTATGATAGTGTTTGTAACCATTCATCATGTAATCATATAAAGCTACGAAGGACTTTTTACATGATGCTCACATTTGAGATTTTCTAGTAAGTTTGCATTTTCTTCACAATATCAAATCAAGATATGATGCAAACTATAGTACATGTTCACATATCTCTTGGTGATGCAAGGATGGCATAACATTGTTTATGGCATCACTCAAGTATTTGCAACTATGACATAGATATGATTATGGCAGTTCAGCTATGACATAGTGTTTATCAATTCATATTTTTCATAGTGTTTATCAATTCATATTTTTCTCCCCCTTTGTCATCAACAAAAAGCATGATAGCATTATCAAGCATATAAAGGAAGTCATGACACATATATCTCTTTATTGTTTTTGCTTGACGGAGGAAAGTCATTTTCCAAAGAGTTTTCATAAGAGTGTACGGGAACATCCCATTTTTAGCATATAACCCGAAAAATGAACTTCTTACATGCATTTGGTTAAAAATATTTGTTACATAATTTGCAACATGTTATTTGATCAAGCGTTGTCAAGGCATGTAATAGTAATAACATCCGAAAAATAATTTTAACTAGTTAAAGTATTCGGACAATTCAACATTCCTAATTCTCTTCTTATGTAATCAAATTGTTCTTCACATAGGGGTTTTGTGAAGATATCAGCCAGTTGATGTTTGGTATCAATAAACTCTATGGTTACATCATGATTAGAGACATGATCTCGTATAAAGTGATGTCTAATATCAATGTGTTTTGTTCTTGAGTGTTGTATAGGATTTTTAGTTAAGCATATTGCACTCGTGTTATCACATTTAATGGGAATATCTTTGAGATTCACTTTGTAATCTTCTAAAGTGTTTTTCATCCATACAACTTGTGCACAGCATGCACTTGCTGCAATGTATTCAGCTTCGGTTGTTGATAGGGCAACCGAGTTTTGTTTCTTAGATGACCAGGATACAAGGGCATGTCCTAAAAATTGACATGATCCTGATGTGCTTTTTCTGTCTAGTTTACAGCCAGCGAAGTCCGCATCAGCATAGGCTGTTAATTCAAAATTTGCTGATTTTGGGTACCATAATCCTAGATTGGTAGTTCCATTAAGATATCTGAGTATTCTTTTTACTGCTTTGAGATGAGATATCTTAGGGTCTGATTGAAATCTAGCACAAAGTCCTACACTGAACATGATGTCTGGTCTGGTGGCAGTGAGGTAAAGTAAACTTCCTATCATACCCCTATAGGTTTTTTGATCGAAGCTTTCTTCATTCTCATCAATTTCTAACTTAGTGGAGGTGCTCATAGGAGTGTCAATGGCTTTTGAATTATTCATTTTGAACTTCTTTAGCAAACTCACAGCATATTTGGTTTGACTAATAAAGATGCCATTGCTTAGTTGTTTAATTTGTAGGCCTAAGAAGAATGTTAACTCTCCCATTAGACTCATTTCGAATTCATGACTCATAGTTTTCGCAAAGGATTCACAAAGAGATTCATTTGTAGAACCAAAGATAATATCATCAACATAAATCTGAATAATGAGAAAATCATTTTCAAAATTTTTGATAAACAATGTGGTATCTGTTAGGATCGAGAGCACTAAGAGGGGGGGGGGTGAATTAGTGCAGCGGAAATCTTATAACGATTAAAAACCAAAAGCTGCGTTTGTTCGAAAACTATTATGATGCAAAAGCAAATTCTCAGTTTGTATCTAAGTGCAGTTTGCGTCTAAGCGCAGATTGCGTCTAAGCGCAGTTTTGCGTCTAAGCGCAGATTGCGTCTAAGCGCAGTTTTGCGTCTAAGCTCAGATTTACGTCTAAATGCAGATTTACGTCTAAACGCAAATTTACGTCTAAACGCAGTTTTACGTCTAAATGTAGTTTTACGTCTAAACGCAGATTTACGTCTAAACGTAGTTTTACGTCTAAACGCAGTTTTACGTCTAAACGCAATTTTACGTCTAAACGCAGATTTACGTCTAAACGCAGTTAGACGCAGATTTACGTCTAAACTTTGAAACTCGTTTGTATACTCGCAGAAGGCAGTATGCAGTTGAAACTAAGACGTAAACGTGAACTGAAATCTGATGATTGAGCGAAGAAAGCCGTTTTACGTCTGAATGCAGTTTTACGTCTAAATGTTGAAACTCGTTCGTAAAATCGTAGAGGACAGATTGCAGTTATTAATAGGATTAAAATGTAAGCGTAAACTGCAAGGAAGCTCGTTCGTAAAAGCACGGAAAACAGTTCTGCAGAATCAAACGTAAACGTAAACTGTAATGTATGAAAATACGAGTTTACGTCTGAATGCAGATTTGGAAGAACAGCACTTAGATCTTGTTCGTGAAAGCGCAGAGAGCAGTAGTGATGAGGGAGGTTTGCAGTAATGATAAAGTGCTCGAAAATAAACGCAAACCAGAGATTTAGAGTGGTTCGGTCAGCCTTGACCTACTCCACTTTTGGCTTCCTCCACCGATGAGGTTGCCGACGTCAACTAGGTGCCTTCCTTCAATGGGCGAAGGCCAAACTTCCCTCTTACAATTTCTCTCCTTTTGGCAGGCTTAGGAGACAACCTTTACAGACCTTTCTCTCCTCACTTTACAATTGAAAACTTGAAGAACAGAAGGAGGAGACTTAAAGGCTTTACAACACTTTTGAGCTCTTTAGAATCACAGAAAAGATCACAATTTCGGTATAGGTCTGTATCTTTTCAGTGCTAAATGGGTGGGGTATTTATAGGCCCCAACCCAATTCAAAATTCGAGCTCAAAACGATCAAATCGATCAAATCCCAGAATTTCTGGGATCAGGCAGTTGCACCTCTCGACTGGAGAGGTGGCACCGCCTGGCAGAGCTCGAAGACTGAGCTCTGCCGATTGCTCCTCTCTGCCAGAGCTCGAAGACTGAGCTCGATGGTTGCATCACCTGGCAGAGCTCGAAGACTGAGCTTGGTGATTGCATCACCTGGCAGAGCTCGAAACAGAGCTCGGTGGTTGCATCACCTGGCAGAGCTCCAAGCTGAGCTCAGGCTGATCCACCTCTCTGCCAGAGCTCGAAGACTGAGCTTGGTGAATGCATCACCTGGCAGAGCTCGAGACTGAGCTCAGGCTGATGCACCTCTCTGCCAAAGCTCGAAGACTGAGCTTGGTGGTTGCATCGCCTGGCAGAGCTCGGAACTTGAGCTCTGGCGGTGCAACCTCTTGGCTGGGGCGGTTGCACCTCCCAGCCGTGCAGCCCTGGCGGTTGCACCTCCTGGCTGGGGCGGTTACACCTCCCAGCCCCACAGCCCAGGCGGTTGCACCTCCTGGCTGGGGCGGTTGCACCTCTCAACCCCACAGCCCAGGCGGTTGCACCTCCTGGCTGGGGCGGTTGCACCTCCTGGTGCAATCAGGGTCCGAATGGTTCACTCCATTCGACCCACTTTGAATCTTTTCAGGGGCCCAATTGCCCCAAGATTAAGCTAATGGGATCACCTCCCATTTTCATGCTTAATCATCGTGCTAACTACGATTATCTCTAAGACAACTTCTGCAGCTTGCTCCGATGCGTCAATCGCTTCTTCCGGCGAGTTTCCTGCCAACTTCCGTCGATCAACCGATAACCCTCGGTGATCCTTCTGCGGACATCCGGCATACTCCTGGACTTTGCGACGATCCACTTGGCGAGTTCCGACGAGCTTCGCTTGGCAAGCTTCTGGACTTCTCGGATCTGTTCTCTCTGAACCTCCGACGACCGTCCGAACTTCCGTCGAACTCTCGAACTCCCAACGTGATCATGATCTTGACTCCGGCGCAACTCCTGCTGCTTGTCTTACTCTCATCGTAGTTAATCCTGCACACTTATCTCAACACATAGATTAGATAACAAATGACAATTGACTTCATCATCAAAATCCGAGATTCAACAATCTCCCCCTTTTTGATGATGACAATCAATTGATAAAGGAGTTATCCTTAACTCCCCCTATCTATATGCCATAGTTGAGATAAGTCAACCTTGAATTCAAGACCTAAGAATTCAAGTGACGTATTGATAAGTTAGATCAGTTAAACTTATCAATGCTCCCATCATGATGCCTATCATGATGTATCTCTTCAAGAATTATGTCAAGGCATGACATACATCATCAAGTTTGTATGATAGTGTTTGTAACCATTCATCATGTAATCATATAAAGCTACGAAGGACTTTTTACATGATGCTCACATTTGAGATTTTCTAGTAAGTTTGCATTTTCTTCACAATATCAAATCAAGATATGATGCAAACTATAGTACATGTTCACATATCTCTTGGTGATGCAAGGATGGCATAACATTGTTTATGGCATCACTCAAGTATTTGTAACTATGACATAGATATGATTATGGCAGTTCAGCTATGACATAGTGTTTATCAATTCATATTTTTCTCAGTGTTTATCAATTCATATTTTTCTCCCCCTTTGTCATCAACAAAAAGCATGATAGCATTATCAAGCATATAAAGGAAGTCATGACACATATATCTCTTTATTGTTTTTGCTTGACGGAGGAAAGTCATTTTCCAAAGAGTTTTCATAAGAGTGTACGGGAACATCCCATTTTTAGCATACAACCCGAAAAATGAACTTCTTACATGCATTTGGTTAAAAATATTTGTCACATAATTTGCAACATGTTATTTGATCAAGCGTTGTCAAGGCATGTAATAGTAATAACATCCGAAAAATAATTTTTAACTAGTTAAAGTATTCGGACAATTCAACATTCCTAATTCTCTTCTTATGTAATCAAATTGTTCTTCACATAGGGGTTTTGTGAAGATATCAGCCAGTTGATGTTTGGTATCAATAAACTCTATGGTTACATCATGATTAGAGACATGATCTCGTATAAAGTGATGTCTAATATCAATGTGTTTTGTTCTTGAGTGTTAAGCTTTTGATGTAGTAACACAATTATTTCAAGTGCAGCATTATATCATATAGCAAGATTCTCATTTCAGCAAGTGTAGCATTGTATCATATTGTATAGCAGGATTTTTATTTCAGCAAATTTTTGTTTGGCATCTTGATACATGGCATGATAGCAATCATATTAGCAATAGCAACCATATCAATGTCATACTGCTGACTTATCAACTTACATTGGTATGTTGCTTCATATTTTCAAGGCATAGGCTTTTAAACCTTTTTAGTTTCAGTGAAAAAAAAACGAGATAAACAACAAGAGATGTTTGCAAATATGCTTACATAGACAAAGATAACCATATCAGGGTAACATATGTACAGCATATCAAGTAACCATAAAGACAAAGTCCTTCATGAATAACATAAGGAGTTTACAACATGTCATATCAAAAACATCAGATGTTTATACAAGCTTATTCATGAGGTGGAAGATTAAAGTGCCTAAGTAAAGAGTCAAATTGTCGATGGATTTGTTGTAGCTCGGTTAGGATTTGATCTTGTCGAAGTTCAAGCCGTTCTTGTCGTTGCTCAAATCGGTCCATCCGAATCCCGATATCTTCGATGGATGATGTGTGAGTTTGCTCAACCGGATGTGTTTCCTCATAGGGACAGATCGGAGGAGAGTGGGTACTCCTAAAGACTGGGGTTTCCGGCTCTGGTTCAGGTTCAGGTTGAGGGGGATCAGTTCTTCTAGGCATTCTAACCCAGTTACCGTTCCTATAGTGACATCTTAGTCGGTGAAGCAGATTTTTGTTTATTATGCTGTATCTATCTGATTTCATTACCTCTTCTTCTAGTGGTATTTGAATGTCGTAAGCTTTCATTATTCTAGTAATAATTCCACCATATGGGAGCATCATATCTTTCGTAGATAATTCCCACATGTTTTGTTGGATCAGATACCCAAGACAAATGTCACGTTCTTTCATAATTAGGTACATAATTCCTAATTCCAATTGACTCACTTCATCATGATGGTATTGCTTAGGAAGAATTATACTAGTCATGATGTGATGAAGTATCTTAGTGTTAAAGGGCATTAGATGTTCACAACTTTTAGGAATAGATTCTACGTTAGGATTGGCAAGGATTGTTCCTAAGGCTTCAACGTAGGATGTTTCAATAGTTTTTTCATCCCATGATCCTTTGAAGTAAAGTCCTATGCTTTTCATGGGAATACCTATCATATCACAAATGAATCTATCAGTGATTGAGATGTGTTGTCCTAAGAGATAGGTTGATATCCTTTCTTCATCATCTTTTTGCATGTTGTTATAAAACAATCTAACTAGTCTAGGATAAATGGGTTCGTTGATCTGCAAAATGGGAAGTAGATTTAGGTTGGCAAACCAATGGATGGTCTCTACATCTCTTAGTTCATTCAGATCTACGTATTTTCCCTTATTGATGCTTCTTAGTTCGAAGGAGAGAAATTTTTCAGCATGGTTTTTGGAATCAAAAAGAGTGAGATCAAACTCTTCTACTACTCTCCTCTTTCCCTTGTCCCTTGAGGATCTTCTAGATCCCATTACTACTGCTGTTTAGAGGTATGATGATGAGCTAAAGTAAATGAAGAACAAAACAGAATTTAAGAGCTTCTTAAAGAGTACCTTTGTGAAATCTTCAAGAGAAGGAAGGATTCTTGATGTTTTGCTCCGAAATAAGAGGTATTTGGAAGGCTTAGAGGAGTGAAATGGGAATGGAGGAGACTTGGAAGAGTAGAGGAGGAAATGGGGGTGAGTTGGGGTCGGTTCCTCAGCCGGCCCTAGCGTGATTTTAAAGAGCAGAGCTGCTGGCGGTTGCACCTCTGGCTGGAGCGGTGCAACCTCTGGCAACCCGTGATGGCTGGAGGTGCAACCGCGAGCTGGAGAGGTGCCACCGCCTGCAGCAGGTGAGTACTTAAGATGATTTGATTAGGGAGCCTTTGCCTTGAGGAGAGTTTCAGAGCAATTTGATGTTTGTTACATGATTTCGTATGAGTTTTTATTTAAGGAAGAAGCTCTTTGTAAGATAGATCTTTTAACGTGCGTACGTATGTTTGTTTGGTGTCCCTTTTAAGATCATGACATATTTAGTTTCTACAAGAATTTAATTCGTAGATGAACAGGTTTTGAAGATCAAGGGGGTATGTGAATTTGGATATGATATATTTCTAATTGTATCGTATTTGTGATTTCATAGCTTCCACTTGTTACTTAAGCGTTGCGAGTCCCTTTTTGATTCTTGGTTTATGACGATTGAGAGTCAAGGAGCAGAACATTATTTCTTGCTCCGGCCTAGACTTTTAATGTTTTTATAGGAACGGATGATCTTTAGGAACCCATTTGCTTTTGGGTGCCTCATAAATAGATCTACATTTTCTATCATGTTGCATAGAGTTTATCATGGTTCCTTTAGGAACCCAAATCAATTTGTTTGGACTTATTTTCTTGAATGGACAACAATGTGTCTTGTGTCCAGATTTGCAACAAAAGTTGCACTTGGTTTGGTGTTGAACGTGTAAGATGGGGCCTTTTACAAAGGTAGTTGGATTTCGGTGAGGACTCCTCACAAATCCAATCCCACTTCTTTTGGGAGCATGACCCTTGTTTGTAAGGATCATGTTTAATGACTTGCTACCAACCTCGAATTTCTTCAAGGTGTCCTTAAGTAGCGAGTTTTCTTTTTGTATAGTTTCTAAATCATGACATTTGATACATGAATTTAAACTATCATGACGTTCGACTTTTAACTTATCAAACTCACAAGTAAGATTATCATGTAGCCTTTTTAGCAACTTGTATTTCTTATTTATAACTTTGCATTCATCAAATAAATCATGGAATGCATTTAGTAATTCATCGAAAGATAAATCAGCATCTAATAAATCCGTTACCTCCTCTTCGATGGCCATAAAGGCGTAATGAGCAACTTGCTCGGTGTTGGACTCTTCTTCCTCGGATGCGCTCGAATCATCCCATGTTGCTTAGAGCGCCTTCTTCTTTGTTGTTCTTTTCTTGACTTGGGGACAATCACTTTTGTAGTGTCCCGGCTTTTTACACTCGTAGCAGATTACTTGATCCTTCTTTGATTCAAGTTTATTTTTCACATCGTTTTTAAACTTGTTTCTTTTGAAGAATTTCTTAAACTTTCTTGTCAAAAGTGCCAGGTCATCGTCACAATCCTCATCACTTGAGATTTCTCTCAAGTGGCATTCAGAAGTTTTAAGTGCCATATCCTTCCTGTTCTTTGGAAGGATGTCTTCTTGCTCTTCATGAGCTTTGCAGGTCATTTCGTAGGTCATTAATGACCCGATTAGTTCTTCAAGAGGGAAATTTTGCAGATCTTTTGCCTCTTGAATGGCGGTGACTTTAGGATCCCAACTCTTAGGAAGGGATCTTAGTATCTTATTAACAAGCTCAAAATCCGAAAAGCTCTTTCCGAGTCCTTTTAGACCGTTGACGACATCCGTGAAACGGGTAAACATGTCGCCAATGGTTTCACTCGGTTTCATTCGGAAAAGTTCAAAAGAATGCAGCAACAGATTGATTTTTGACTCTTTCACTCTACTTGTGCCCTCGTGGGTCACTTCAAGTGTATGCCAAATATCAAAAGCAGTTTCGCAAGTTGAAACACGATTAAACTCGTTTTTATCAAGAGCGCAAAATAAGGCATTCATAGCCTTTGCATTAAGAGCGAAAGCCTTCTTCTCCAAATCGTTCCAATCGATCATTGGAAGAGAAGATTTTGAAAATCCATTTTCAACAAGGTTCCACAGTTCAAAATCCATAGAAATAAGAAAGATCCTCATTCGGGTCTTCCAGTAAGTGTAGTCCGTTCCACTGAACATGGGTGGACGTGTAATCGAATGCCCCTCTTGGTTTCCGGCGTATGCCATCTCTCTTGGGTTTTAATCCTTTAGAGAGTTAACCTTGCTCTGATACCAATTGTTAGGATCGAGAGCACTAAGAGGGGGGGGGGTGAATTAGTGCAGCGGAAATCTTATAACGATTAAAAACCAAAAGCTGCGTTTGTTCGAAAACTATTATGATGCAAAAGCAAATTCTCAGTTTGTATCTAAGTGCAGTTTGCGTCTAAGCGCAGATTGCGTCTAAGCGCAGTTTTGCGTCTAAGCGCAGATTGCGTCTAAGCGCAGTTTTGCGTCTAAGCTCAGATTTACGTCTAAATGCGGATTTACGTCTAAACGCAAATTTACGTCTAAACGCAGTTTTACGTCTAAATGTAGTTTTACGTCTAAACGCAGATTTACGTCTAAACGCAGTTTTACGTCTAAACGCAGTTTTACGTCTAAACGCAGTTTTACGTCTAAACGCAGTTTTACGTCTAAACGCAATTAGACGCAGATTTACGTCTAAACGCAGTTAGACGCAGATTTACGTCTAAACTTTGAAACTCGTTTGTATACTCGCAGAAGGCAGTATGCAGTTGAAACTAAGACGTAAACGTGAACTGAAATCTGATGATTGAGCGAAGAAAGCCGTTTTACGTCTGAATGCAGTTTTACGTCTAAATGTTGAAACTCGTTCGTAAAATCGTAGAGGACAGATTGCTGTTATTAATAGGATTAAAATGTAAGCGTAAACTGCAAGGAAGCTCGTTCGTAAAAGCACGGAAAACAGTTCTGCAGAATCAAACGTAAACGTAAACTGTAATGTATGAAAATACGAGTTTACGTCTGAATGCAGATTTGGAAGAACAGCACTTAGATCTTGTTCGTGAAAGCGCAGAGAGCAGTAGTGATGAGGGAGGTTTGCAGTAATGATAAAGTGCTCGAAAATAAACGCAAACCAGAGATTTAGAGTGGTTCGGTCAGCCTTGACCTACTCCACTTTTGGCTTCCTCCACCGATGAGGTTGCCGACGTCAACTAGGTGCCTTCCTTCAATGGGCGAAGGCCAAACTTCCCTCTTACAATTTCTCTCCTTTTGGCAGGCTTAGGAGACAACCTTTACAGACCTTTCTCTCCTCACTTTACAATTGAAAACTTGAAGAACAGAAGGAGGAGACTTAAAGGCTTTACAACACTTTTGAGCTCTTTAGAATCACAGAAAAGATCACAATTTCGGTATAGGTCTGTATCTTTTCAGTGCTGAATGGGTGGGGTATTTATAGGCCCCAACCCAATTCAAAATTCGAGCTCAAAACGATCAAATCGATCAAATCCCAGAATTTCTGGGATCAAGCGGTTGCACCTCTCGACTGGAGAGGTGGCACCGCCTGGCAGAGCTCGAAGACTGAGCTCTGCCGATTGCTCCTCTCTGCCAGAGCTCGAAGACTGAGCTCGATGGTTGCATCACCTGGCAGAGCTCGAAGACTGAGCTTGGTGATTGCATCACCTGGCAGAGCTCGAAACAGAGCTCGGTGGTTGCATCACCTGGCAGAGCTCCAAGCTGAGCTCAGGCTGATCCACCTCTCTGCCAGAGCTCGAAGACTGAGCTTGGTGAATGCATCACCTGGCAGAGCTCGAGACTGAGCTCAGGCTGATGCACCTCTCTGCCAAAGCTCGAAGACTGAGCTTGGTGGTTGCATCGCCTGGCAGAGCTCGGAACTTGAGCTCTGGCGGTGCAACCTCTTGGCTGGGGCGGTTGCACCTCCCAGCCGTGCAGCCCTGGCGGTTGCACCTCCTGGCTGGGGCGGTTGCACCTCCCAGCCCCACAGCCCAGGCGGTTGCACCTCCTGGCTGGGGCGGTTGCACCTCTCAACCCCACAGCCCAGGCGGTTGCACCTCCTGGCTGGGGCGGTTGCACCTCCTGGTGCAATCAGGGTCCGAATGGTTCACTCCATTCGACCCACTTTGAATCTTTTCAGGGGCCCAATTGCCCCAAGATTAAGCTAATGGGATCACCTCCCATTTTCATGCTTAATCATCGTGCTAACTACGATTATCTCTAAGACAACTTCTGCAGCTTGCTCCGATGCGTCAATCGCTTCTTCCGGCGAGTTTCCTGCCAACTTCCGTCGATCAACCGATAACCCTCGGTGATCCTTCTGCGGACATCCGGCATACTCCTGGACTTTGCGACGATCCACTTGGCGAGTTCCGACGAGCTTCGCTTGGCAAGCTTCTGGACTTCTCGGATCTGTTCTCTCTGAACCTCCGACGACCGTCCGAACTTCCGTCGAACTCTCGAACTCCCAACGTGATCATGATCTTGACTCCGGCGCAACTCCTGCTGCTTGTCTTACTCTCATCGTAGTTAATCCTGCACACTTATCTCAACACATAGATTAGATAACAAATGACAATTGACTTCATCATCAAAATCCGAGATTCAACAGTATCAACCTTGCCTTTCATGAAATTATTTTCAATCAGAAAAGAGCTAAGTCTCTCATACCAAGCCCTTGGGGCTTGTTTTAAACCATAGAGAGCTTTAGTTAATCTAAACACATGATTAGGGTAGCCATTATTTTCAAATCCAGGAGGTTGTTCAACATAAACTTCTTCGGAAATGAAACCATTTAGAAAAGCGCTTTTAACATCCATTTGAAATAACTTAAAATTATTGCAACTAGCGTAGGCAAGGAGCATCCTTATGGCTTCCAATCGAGCCACAGGTGCGAAGGTTTCTTCGTAATCGATACCTTCTTCTTGGTTGAAACCTTTGGCCACTAATCTAGCCTTGTTTCTAACCACGATACCATTTTCATCTTGCTTGTTTCTAAAGACCCATTTAGTACCAATTACTAAATGGTCATTTGGCCTAGGAACAAGCGTCCACACCTCATTTCTCTCAAATTGATTTAACTCATCTTGCATTGCGATAATCCATGAATCATCTTTCATGGCTTCATCAACACATTTGGGTTCAATTTGGGAGAGAAAAGCGGCGTTGGCACAAAAGTTTTTAAAAGAAGATCGTGTTTGAACCCCCTTTGATGTGTCTCCTAGGATTAGCTCCTTAGGATGAGCATCTATATACTTCCAATCCTTGGGTAAGGATGTTTTGGAAGTGGATGCAACCAAGTTGCTAGTTGGAGACGGGGTTTCGTTTAAATTCAAGGAATCAAAATTAATATCATCATCAAGATCATTTTTCTTAATTTCTGAAATCTCATTGAAAACAACATGGATGGATTCTTCAATAATTAAGGTTCTTTTATTGAAGATGCGAAAAGCTTTAGAAACCGAAGAATAACCAAGAAAGATTCCTTCATCAGATTTAGCATCGAATTTTCCTAAGTTATCCTTTTCATTCAAGATAAAACACTTACACCCAAAGACTTTAAAATATGAGACATTGGGTTTTTTGTTATTCCATAACTCATAAGGAGTTTTGGTGAGTAAGGGTCTTACTAGGACTCTATTTAAAATATAACATGCAGTGTTTACAGCTTCGGCCCAAAAATATTTGGGTAGGCTATGTTCATTCAACATGGTTCTTGCCATTTCTTGCAAATTTCGATTTTTTCTTTCTACTACCCCATTTTGTTGAGGATTTCTTTGAGTAGAGAAGTTATGGTTGTATCCGTTGAGTTCACAGAATTCTTGGAAGTCTTGGTTTTGAAATTCTCCACCGTGATCACTTCTAATTGACGAAATCATAGATTCCTTCTCATTTTGAACAAGTTTACAAAACTTGGTAAAATGTCTAAAGCATTCATTTTTTTGTTTTAAGAAGTAGGTCCATGTATATCTGCTGTAGTCATCAATAATGACAAAGGCGTATTTGCTACCTCCTAGACTCGATGTAGAGATTGGTCCGAACAAGTCCATATGGATCAATTGTAAGGGCCTAGAGGTGCTTATTTGATTCTTAGCTTTGAAGCTACCCCTAATTTGCTTACCTAATTGGCAAGCATCACATACATTATCTTTGATGAACTTGATATGAGGAATTCCTCTTACAAGTTCTCTAGATGATACTTGATTGATTAGTTTCATGCTAGCATGACCTAATCTTCTATGCCATAGCCAAGCATCCTCATTCATAACGGCAAAGCACATTTCATTACATAAGTCATTGATGTCAATAGTGTATACGTTGTTTTGTTTTAATGCAATCACAGATACATTTTTGTGTGGTTTTTCAATGATGCAGGCATTAGATTCAAATCTTATAATATATCCTTTATCACATAATTGACTAATGCTCAAGAGGTTATGTTTTAAACCATCAACTAGTAAAACATCTTCAATAGAGAGGTTGGATTTGTTACCTATGGTTCCTTTGCCAATGATTTTACCCTTGTTGTTGTCTCCGAAGGTGACATATCCTTCATCTATGCTAGAGAGCTTAGAGAATTGAGATGGATCTCCGGTCATATGCCTTGAGCATCCACTATCAAGGTACCATTTCTTGCTCCTAGCTTGCGATTGTTTAGTTTTCTACAAGAAAGGATGACGTTTAGGTGCCCATTTGCTTTTGGGTGCCTCATAAATAGATCTACATTTTCTATCATGTTGCATAGAGTTTATCATGGTTCCTTTAGGAACCCAAATCAATTTGTTTGGACTTATTTTCTTGAATGGACAACAATGTGTCTTGTGTCCAGATTTGCAACAAAAGTTGCACTTGGTTTGGTTTTGCATATGTAAGATGGGGCCTTTTACAAAGGTAGTTGGATTTCGGTGAGGACTCCTCACAAATCCAATCCCACTTCTTTTGGGAGCATGACCCTTGTTTGTAAGGATCATGTTTAATGACTTGCTACCAACCTCGAATTTCTTCAAGGTGTCCTTAAGTAGCAAGTTCTCTTTTTGTATAGTTTCTAACTCATGACATTTGATACATGACTTTAAACTATCATGATGTTCGATTTTTAATTTATCAAACTCACAAGTAAGATTATCATGTACCTTTTTTAGCAACTTGTATTTTCTATTTATAACTTTGCATTCATCAAATAAATCATGGAAGGCATTTAGTAATTCATCGAAAGATAAATCAGCATCTAATAAATCCGTTACCTCCTCTTCGATGGCCATAAAGGCGTAATGAGCAACTTGCTCGGTGTTGGACTCCTCTTCCTCAGATGCGCTCGAATCGTCCCATGTTGCTTGGAGCGCCTTCTTCTTTGTTGTTCTTTTCTTGACTTGGGGACAATCACTTTTGTAGTGTCCCGGCTTTTTACACTCGTAGCAGATCACTTGGTCCTTCTTTGATTCAAGTTTATTTTTCATATCGTTTTTAAACTTGTTTCTTTTGAAGAATTTCTTAAATTTTCTTGTCAAAAGTGCCAAGTCATCGTCACAATCCTCATCACTTGAGTTTTCTCTCAAGTGGCATTCAGAAGTTTTAAGTGCCATATCCTTCCTGTTCTTTGGAAGGATGTCTTCTTGCTCTTCATGAGCTTTGCAGGTCATTTCGTAGGTCATTAATGACCCGATTAGTTCTTCAAGAGGGAAATTTTGCAGATCTTTTGCCTCTTGAATGGCGGTGACTTTAGGATCCCAACTCTTAGGAAGGGATCTTAGTATCTTATTAACAAGCTCAAAATCCGAAAAGCTCTTTCCGAGTCCTTTTAGACCGTTGACGACATCCGTGAAACGGGTAAACATGTCGCCAATGGTTTCACTCGGTTTCATTCGGAAAAGTTCAAAAGAATGCAGCAACAGATTGATTTTTGACTCTTTCACTCTACTTGTGCCCTCGTGGGTCACTTCAAGTGTATGCCAAATATCAAAAGCAGTTTCGCAAGTTGAAACACGATTAAACTCGTTTTTATCAAGAGCGCAAAATAAGGCATTCATAGCCTTTGCATTAAGAGCGAAAGCCTTCTTCTCCAAATCGTTCCAATCGATCATTGGAAGAGAAGATTTTGAAAATCCATTTTCAACAAGGTTCCACAGTTCAAAATCCATAGAAATAAGAAAGATCCTCATTCGGGTCTTCCAGTAAGTGTAGTCCGTTCCACTGAACATGGGTGGACGTGTAATCGAATGCCCCTCTTGGTTTCCGGCGTATGCCATCTCTCTTGGGTTTTAATCCTTTAGAGAGTTAACCTTGCTCTGATACCAATTGTTAGGATCGAGAGCACTAAGAGGGGGGGGGTGAATTAGTGCAGCGGAAATCTTATAACGATTAAAAACCAAAAGCTGCGTTTGTTCAAAAACTATTATGATGCAAAAGCAAATTCTCAGTTTGTATCTAAGTGCAGTTTGCGTCTAAGCGCAGATTGCGTCTAAGCGCAGTTTTGCGTCTAAGCGCAGATTGCGTCTAAGCGCAGTTTTGCGTCTAAGCTCAGATTTACGTCTAAATGCAGATTTACGTCTAAACGCAAATTTACGTCTAAACGCAGTTTTACGTCTAAATGTAGTTTTACGTCTAAACGCAGATTTACGTCTAAAGGTAGTTTTACGTCTAAACGCAGTTTTACGTCTAAACGCAGTTTTACGTCTAAACGCAGATTTACGTCTAAACGCAGTTAGACGCAGATTTACGTCTAAACTTTGAAACTCGTTTGTATACTCGCAGAAGGCAGTATGCAGTTGAAACTAAGATGTAAACGTGAACTGAAATCTGATGATTGAGCGAAGAAAGCCGTTTTACGTCTGAATGCAGTTTTACGTCTAAATGTTGAAACTCGTTCGTAAAATCGTAGAGGACAGATTGCAGTTATTAATAGGATTAAAATGTAAGCGTAAACTGCAAGGAAGCTCGTTCGTAAAAGCACGGAAAACAGTTCTGCAGAATCAAACGTAAACGTAAACTGTAATGTATGAAAATACGAGTTTACGTCTGAATGCAGATTTGGAAGAACAGCACTTAGATCTTGTTCGTGAAAGCGCAGAGAGCAGTAGTGATGAGGGAGGTTTGCAGTAATGATAAAGTGCTCGAAAATAAACGCAAACCAGAGATTTAGAGTGGTTCGGTCAGCCTTGACCTACTCCACTTTTGGCTTCCTCCACCGATGAGGTTGCCGACTGTTGAATCTCGGATTTTGATGATGAAGTCAATTGTCATTTGTTATCTAATCTATGTGTTGAGATAAGTGTGCAGGATTAACTACGATGAGATTAAGACAAGCAGCAGGAGTTGCGCCGGAGTCAAGATCATGATCACGTTGGGAGTTCGAGAGTTCGACGGAAGTTCGGACGGTCGTCGGAGGTTCAGAGAGAACAGATCCGAGAAGTCCAGAAGCTTGCCAAGCGAAGCTCGTCGGAACTCGCCAAGTGGATCGTCGCAAAGTCCAGGAGTATGCCGGATGTCCGCAGAAGGATCACCGAGGGTTATCGGTTGATCGACGGAAGTTGGCCGGAAACTCGCCGGAAGAAGCGATTGACGCATCGGAGCAAGCTGCAGAAGTTGTCTTAGAGATAATCGTAGTTAGCACGATGATTAAGCAGGAAAATGGGAGGTGATCCCATTAGCTTAATCTTGGGGCAATTGGGCCCCTGAAAAGATTCAAAGTGGGTCGAATGGAGTGAACCATTCGGACCCTGATTGCACCAGGAGGTGCAACCGCCCCAGCCAGGAGGTGCAACCGCCTGGGCTGTGGGGTTGAGAGGTGCAACCGCCCCAGCCAGGAGGTGCAACCGCTTGGGCTGTGGGGCTGGGAGGTGCAACCGCCCCAGCCAGGAGGTGCAACCGCCAGGGTTGCAAAGCTGGGAGGTGCAACCGCTCCAGCCAAGAGGTTGCACCGCCAGAGCTCAAGTTCCGAGCTCTGCCAGGCGATGCAACCACCAAGCTCAGTCTTCGAGCTTTGGCAGAGTGGTGCATCAGCCTGAGCTCAGTCTCGAGCTTTGCTAGGTGATGCATTCACCAAGTTCAGTCTTCGAGCTCTGGCAGAATGGTGCATCAGCTTGAGCTCAGTTTGGAGCTCTGCCAAGTGATGCAACCACCAAGCTCAGATTTCGAGCTCTGCCAGGTGATGCAACCACCAAGCTCAGTCTTCGAGCTCTGCCAGGTGATGCAACCATTGAGCTCAGTCTTCGAGCTCTGGCAGAGAAGAAGCAATCGGCAGAGCTCAGTCTTCGAGCTCTGCCAGGCGGTGCCACCTCTCCAGTCGAGAGGTGCAACCGCCTGATCCCAGAATTCTGGGATTTGATCGATTTGATCGTTTTGAGCTCGAATTTTGAATTGGGTTGGGGCCTATAAATACCCCACCCATTCAGCACTGAAAAGATACAGACCTATACCGAAATTGTGATCTTTTCTGTGATTCTAAAGAGCTCAAAAGTGTTGTAAAGCCCTTGAGTCTCCTCCTTCTGTTCTTCAAGTTTTCAACTGTAAAGTGAGGAGAGAAAGGTCTGTAAAGGTTGTCTCCTAAGCCTGTCAAAAGGAGAGAAACTGTAAGAGGGAAGTTTGGCCTTCGCCCATTGAAGGAAGGCACCTAGTTGACGTCGGCAACCTCATCGGTGGAGGAAGCCAAAAGTGGAGTAGGTCAAGGCTGACCGAACCACTCTAAATCTCTGGTTTGCGTTTATTTTCGAGCACTTTATCATTACTGCAAACCTCCCTCGTCACTACTGCTCTCTGCGCTTTCACGAACAAGTTCTAAGTGCTGTTCTTCCAATTCTGCATTCAGACGTAAACTCGTATTTTCATACATTACAGTTTACGTTTACGTTTGATTCTGCAAATCTGTTTTCCGTGCTTTTACGAACGGGCTTCCTTGCAGTTTACGCTTACATTTTAATCCTATTAATAACTGCAATCTGTCCTCTACGATTTTACAAACGAGTTTCAACATTTAGACGTAAAACTGCATTCAGACGTAAATCGGCTTTCTTCGCTCAATCATCAGATTTCAGTTCACGTTTACGTCTTGGTTTCAACTGCATACTGCCTTCTGCGAGTATACAAACAAGTTTCAAAGTTTAGACGTAAATCTGCGTCTAACTGCGTTTAGACGTAAATCTGCGTTTAGACGTAAAACTGCGTTTAGACGTAAAACTGCGTTTAGACGTAAAATTGCGTTTAGACGTAATACTGCGTTTAGACGTAAATCTGCGTTTAGACGTAAAACTACGTTTAGACGTAAAACTACGTTTAGACGTAAATCTGCGTTTAGACGTAAATCTGCATTTAGACGTAAATCTGAGTTTAGACGCAAAACTGCGCTTAGACGCAAAACTGCGCTTAGACGCAATCTGCGCTTAGACGCAAAACTGCGCTTAGACGCAATCTGCGCTTAGACGCAAACTGCACTTAGATACAAACTGAGAATTTGCTTTTGCATCATAATAGTTTTTGAACAAACGCAGCTTTTGGTTTTAAATTTATTATACGATTTCCGCTGCACTAATTCACCCCCCCCCTCTTAGTGCTCTCGATCCTAACAATTGGTATCAGAGCTCGGTTAACTCTCTAAAGGATTAAAACCCAAGAGAGATGGCATACGCCGGAAACCAAGAGGGGCATTCGATTACACGTCCACCCATGTTCAGTGGAACGGACTACACTTACTGGAAGACCCGAATGAGGATCTTTCTTATTTCTATGGATTTTGAACTATGGAACCTTGTTGAAAATGGATTTTCAAAATCTTCTCTTCCAATGATCGATTGGAACGATTTGGAAAAGAAGGCTTTCGCTCTTAATGCAAAGGCTATGAATGCCTTATTTTGCGCACTAGATAAAAACGAATTTAATCGTGTTTCAACTTGCGAAACTGCTTTTGATATTTGGCACACACTTGAAGTGACCCACGAGGGCACAAGTAGAGTGAAAGAGTCAAAAATCAATCTGTTGCTGCATTCTTTTGAACTTTTTCGAATGAAACCGAGTGAAACCATTGGCGACATGTTTACCCGTTTCACGGATGTCGTCAACGGTTTAAAAGGTCTCGGAAAGAGCTTTTCGGATTTTGAGCTTGTGAATAAGATACTAAGATCCCTTCCTAAGAGTTGGGATCCTAAAGTCACCGCCATTCAAGAGGCAAAAGATCTGCAAAATTTCCCTCTTGAAGAACTAATCGGGTCATTAATGACCTACGAAATGACCTGCAAAGCTCATGAAGAGCAAGAAGACATCCTTCCAAAGAACAGGAAGGATATGGCACTTAAAACTTCTGAATGCCACTTGAGAGAAATCTCAAGTGATGAGGATTGTGACGATGACCTGGCACTTTTGACAAGAAAGTTTAAGAAATTCTTCAAAAGAAACAAGTTTAAAAACGATGTGAAAAATAAACTTGAATCAAAGAAGGACCAAGTAATCTGCTACGAGTGTAAAAAGCCGGGACATTACAAAAGTGATTGTCCCCAAGTCAAGAAAAGAACAACAAAGAAGAAGGCGCTCCAAGCAACATGGGATGATTCGAGCGCATCTGAGGAGGAAGAATCCAACACCGAGCAAGTTGCTCATTACGCCTTTATGGCCATCGAAGAGGAGGTAACGGATTTATTAGATGCTGATTTATCTTTCGATGAATTATTAAATGCCTTCCATGATTTATTTGATGAATGCAAAGTTATAAATAGAAAATACAAGTTGCTAAAAAGGGTACATGATAATCTTACCTGTGAGTTTGATAAATTAAAAGTCGAACATCATGATAGTTTAAACTCATGTATCAAATGTCATGATTTAGAAACCATACAAAAAGAAAACTTGCTGCTTAAGGACACCTTGAAGAAATTCGAGGTTGGTAGCAAGTCATTAAACATGATCCTTACAAACAAGGGTCATGCTCCCAAAAGAAGTGGGATTGGATTTGTGAGGAGTCCTCACCGAAATCCAACTACCTTTGTAAAAGGCCCCATCTTACACGTTCAACACCAAACCAAGTGCAACTTTTGTTGCAAATCTGGACACAAGACACATTGTTGTCCATTCAAGAAAATAAGTCCAAACAAATTAATTTGGGTTCCTAAAGGAACCATGATAAACTCTATGCAACATGATAGAAAATATAGATCTGTTTATGAGGCACCCAAAAGCAAATGGGTTCCTAAAAATCATCCGTTCCTATAAAAACATTAAAAGTCTAGGCCGGAGCAAGAAATAATGTTCTGCTCCTTGACTCTCAATGGTCATAAAATCAAAAAGGAACTCGCAACGCTTAAGTAACAAGTGGAAGCTATGAAATCACAAATACGATACAATTAGAAACATATGATATCCAAATTCACATACCCCTGATCTTCAAAACCTGTTCATCTACGAATTAATTCTTGTAGAAACTAAACATGTCATAAAAGGGACACCAAACAAACATTCGTATGCACCTTAAAAGATCTATCTTACAAAGAGCTTCTTCCTTAAATAAAAATTCATACGAAATCATGTGACAAACATCAATTGCTCTGAAACTCTCCTCAAGGCAAAGGCTCCCTAAACCAAAACATCCTTACCCAAGGATTGGAAGTATATAGATGCTCATCCTAAGGAGCTAATCCTAGGAGACACATCAAAAGGGGTTCAAACACGATCTTCTTTTAAAAACTTTTGTGCCAACGCCGCTTTTCTCTCCCAAATTGAACCCAAATGTGTTGTTGAAGCCATGAAAGATGATTCATGGATTATCGCAATGCAAGATGAATTAAATCAATTTGAGAGAAATGAGGTGTGGACGCTTGTTCCTAGGCCAAATGACCATTTAGTAATTGGTACTAAATGGGTCTTTAGAAACAAGCAAGATGAAAATGGTATCGTGGTTAGAAACAAGGCTAGATTAGTGGCCAAAGGTTTCAACCAAGAAGAAGGTATCGATTATGAAGAAACCTTCGCACCTGTGGCTCGATTGGAAGCCATAAGGATGCTCCTTGCCTATGCTAGTTGCAATAATTTTAAGTTATTTCAAATGGATGTTAAAAGCGCTTTTCTAAATGGTTTCATTTCCGAAGAAGTTTATGTTGAACAACCTCCTGGATTTGAAAATAATGGCTACCCTAATCATGTGTTTAGATTAACTAAAGCTCTCTATGGTTTAAAGCAAGCCCCAAGGGCTTGGTATGAGAGACTTAGCTCTTTTCTCATTGAAAATAATTTCGTAAAAGGCAAGGTTGATACTACATTGTTTATCAAGAATTTTGAAAATGATTTTCTCATTGTTCAGATTTATGTTGATGACATTATCTTTGGTTCTACAAATGAATCTCTTTGTGAATCCTTTTCGAAAACTATGAGTCATGAATTCGAAATGAGTCTAATGGGAGAGTTAACATTCTTCTTAGGCCTACAAATCAAACAACTAAGCAATGGCATCTTTATTAGTCAAACCAAATATGCTGTAAGTTTGCTAAAGAAGTTCAAAATGAATAATTCAAAAGCCATTGACACTCCTATGAGCACCTCCACTAAGTTAGAAATTGATGAGAATGGAGAAAGCTTCGATCAAAAAACCTATAGGGGTATGATAGGAAGTTTACTTTACCTCACTGCCACCAGACCAGACATTATGTTCAGTGTAGGACTTTGTGCTAGATTTCAATCAGACCCTAAGATATCTCATCTCAAAGCTGTTAAAAGAATACTCAGATATCTTAATGGAACTACCAATCTAGGATTATGGTACCCAAAAACAGAAAATTTTGAATTAACAGCCTATGCTGATGCGGACTTCGCTGGCTGTAAACTAGACAGAAAAAGCACATCAGGATCATGTCAATTTTTAGGACATGCCCTTGTATCCTGGTCATCTAAGAAACAAAACTCGGTTGCCCTATCAACAACCGAAGCTGAATACATTGCAGCAAGTGCATGCTGTGCACAAGTTGTATGGATGAAAAACACTTTAGAAGATTACAAAGTGAATCTTAAAGATATTCCCATTAAATGTGATAACACGAGTGCAATATGCTTAACTAAAAATCCTATACAACACTCAAGAACAAAACACATTGATATTAGACATCACTTTATACGTGATCATGTCACTAATCATGACGTGACCATAGAGTTTATTGATACCAAACATCAACTGGCTGATATCTTCACAAAACCCCTATGTGAAGAACAATTTGATTACATAAGAAGAGAATTAGGTATGTTGATGTGTCCAAATACTTAAACTAGTTAAAATTATCTTTCGGATGTTATTACTATTACATGCCTTGACAACGCTTGATCAAATAACATGTTGCAAATTATGTGACAAATATTTTTAACCAAATGCATGTAAAAAGTTCAATTTTCGGGTTGTATGCTAAAAATGGGATGTTCCCGTACACTCTTATGAAAACTCGTTGGAAAATGACTTTCCTCCGTCAAAGCAAAAACAATAAAGAGATATATGTGTCATGACTTCCTTTATATGCTCGATAATGCTATCATGCTTTTTGTTGATGACAAAGGGGGAGAAAAATATGAATTGATAAACACTATGTCATAGCTGAACTGCCATAATCATATCCATGTCATAGTTGCAAATACTTGAGTGATGCAATAAACAATGTTATGCCATCCTTGCATCACCAAGAGATATGTGAACATGTACTATAGTTTGCATCATATCTTGATTTGATATTGTGAAGAAAATGCAAACT
Source organism: Musa acuminata AAA Group (assembly GCF_036884655.1). Taxonomy (NCBI): domain Eukaryota; kingdom Viridiplantae; phylum Streptophyta; class Magnoliopsida; order Zingiberales; family Musaceae; genus Musa; species Musa acuminata. Next base: position 36,444,641 of record NC_088331.1, on the reverse strand, counting down.
TACTAGAAAATCTCAAATGTAAGCATCATGTAAAAAGTCCTTCGTAGCTTTATATGATTACATGATGATTGGTTACAAACACTATCATACAAACTTGATGATGTATGTCATGCCTTGACATAATTCTTGAAGAGATACATCATGATAGGCATCATGATGGAAGTATTGATAAGTTTAACTGATCTAACTTATCAATACGTCACTTGAATTCTTAGGTCTTGAATTCAAGGTTGACTTATCTCAACTATGGCATATAGATAGGGGGAGTTAAGGATAACTCCTTTATCAATTGATTGTCATCATCAAAAAGGGGGAGATTGTTGAATCTCGGATTTTGATGATGAAGTCAATTGTCATTTGTTATCTAATCTATGTGTTGAGATAAGTGTGCAGGATTAACTACGATGAGATTAAGACAAGCAGCAGGAGTTGCGCCGGAGTCAAGATCATGATCACGTTGGGAGTTCGAGAGTTCGACGGAAGTTCGGACGGTCGTCGGAGGTTCAGAGAGAACAGATCCGAGAAGTCCAGAAGCTTGCCAAGCGAAGCTCGTCGGAACTCGCCAAGTGGATCGTCGCAAAGTCCAGGAGTATGCCGGATGTCCGCAGAAGGATCACCGAGGGTTATCGGTTGATCGACGGAAGTTGGCCGGAAACTCGCCGGAAGAAGCGATTGACGCATCGGAGCAAGCTGCAGAAGTTGTCATAGAGATAATCGTAGTTAGCACGATGATTAAGCAGGAAAATGGGAGGTGATCCCATTAGCTTAATCTTGGGGCAATTGGGCCCCTGAAAAGATTCAAAGTGGGTCGAATGGAGTGAACCATTCGGACCCTGATTGCACCAGGAGGTGCAACCGCCCCAGCCAGGAGGTGCAACCGCCTGGGCTGTGGGGTTGAGAGGTGCAACCGCCCCAGCCAGGAGGTGCAACCGCCTGGGCTGTGGGGCTGGGAGGTGCAACCGCCCCAGCCAGGAGGTGCAACCGCCAGGGTTGCAAAGCTGGGAGGTGCAACCGCTCCAGCCAAGAGGTTGCACCGCCAGAGCTCAAGTTCCGAGCTCTGCCAGGCGATGCAACCACCAAGCTCAGTCTTCGAGCTTTGGCAGAGTGGTGCATCAGCCTGAGCTCAGTCTCGAGCTTTGCCAGGTGATGCATTCACCAAGCTCAGTCTTCGAGCTCTGGCAGAATGGTGCATCAGCTTGAGCTCAGTTTGGAGCTCTGCCAAGTGATGCAACCACCAAGCTCAGATTTCGAGCTCTGCCAGGTGATGCAACCACCAAGCTCAGTCTTCGAGCTCTGCCAGGTGATGCAACCATTGAGCTCAGTCTTCGAGCTCTGGCAGAGAAGAAGCAATCGGCAGAGCTCAGTCTTCGAGCTCTGCCAGGCGGTGCCACCTCTCCAGTCGAGAGGTGCAACCGCCTGATCCCAGAATTCTGGGATTTGATCGATTTGATCGTTTTGAGTTCGAATTTTGAATTGGGTTGGGGCCTATAAATACCCCACCCATTCAGCACTGAAAAGATACAGACCTATACCGAAATTGTGATCTTTTCTGTGATTCTAAAGAGCTCAAAAGTGTTGTAAAGCCCTTGAGTCTCCTCCTTCTGTTCTTCAAGTTTTCAACTGTAAAGTGAGGAGAGAAAGGTCTGTAAAGGTTGTCTCCTAAGCCTGTCAAAAGGAGAGAAACTGTAAGAGGGAAGTTTGGCCTTCGCCCATTGAAGGAAGGCACCTAGTTGACGTCGGCAACCTCATCGGTGGAGGAAGCCAAAAGTGGAGTAGGTCAAGGCTGACCGAACCACTCTAAATCTCTGGTTTGCGTTTATTTTCGAGCACTTTATCATTACTGCAAACCTCCCTCGTCACTACTGCTCTCTGCGCTTTCACGAACAAGTTCTAAGTGCTGTTCTTCCAATTCTGCATTCAGACGTAAACTCGTATTTTCATACATTACAGTTTACGTTTACGTTTGATTCTGCAAATCTGTTTTCCGTGCTTTTACGAACGGGCTTCCTTGCAGTTTACGCTTACATTTTAATCCTATTAATAACTGCAATCTGTCCTCTACGATTTTACAAACGAGTTTCAACATTTAGACGTAAAACTGCATTAAGACGTAAATCGGCTTTCTTCGCTCAATCATCAGATTTTAGTTCACGTTTACGTCTTGGTTTCAACTGCATACTGCCTTCTGCGAGTATACAAACAAGTTTCAAAGTTTAGACGTAAATCTGCGTCTAACTGCGTTTAGACGTAAATCTGCGTTTAGACGTAAAACTGCGTTTAGACGTAAAACTGCGTTTAGACGTAAAACTGCGTTTAGACGTAAAACTGCGTTTAGACGTAATACTGCGTTTAGACGTAAATCTGCGTTTAGACGTAAAACTACGTTTAGACGTAAAACTGCGTTTAGACGTAAATCTGCGTTTAGACGTAAATCTGCATTTAGACGTAAATCTGAGTTTAGACGCAAAACTACGCTTAGACGCAAAACTGCGCTTAGACGCAAAACTGCGCTTAGACGCAATCTGCGCTTAGACGCAAAACTGCGCTTAGACGCAATCTGCGCTTAGACGCAAACTGCACTTAGATACAAACTGAGAATTTGCTTTTGCATCATAATAGTTTTTGAACAAACGCAGCTTTTGGTTTTAAATTTATTATACGATTTCCGCTGCACTAATTCACCCCCCCCCTCTTAGTGCTCTCGATCCTAACACCGACGTCAACTAGGTGCCTTCCTTCAATGGGCGAAGGCCAAACTTCCCTCTTACAATTTCTCTCCTTTTGGCAGGCTTAGGAGACAACCTTTACAGACCTTTCTCTCCTCACTTTACAATTGAAAACTTGAAGAACAGAAGGAGGAGACTTAAAGGCTTTACAACACTTTTGAGCTCTTTAGAATCACAGAAAAGATCACAATTTCGGTATGGGTCTGTATCTTTTCAGTGCTGAATGGGTGGGGTATTTATAGGCCCCAACCCAATTCAAAATTCGAGCTCAAAACGATCAAATCGATCAAATCCCAGAATTTCTGGGATCAGGCGGTTGCACCTCTCGACTGGAGAGGTGGCACCGCCTGGCAGAGCTCGAAGACTGAGCTCTGCCGATTGCTCCTCTCTGCCAGAGCTCGAAGACTGAGCTCGATGGTTGCATCACCTGGCAGAGCTCGAAGACTGAGCTTGGTGATTGCATCACCTAGCAGAGCTCGAAACAGAGCTCGGTGGTTGCATCACCTGGCAGAGCTCCAAGCTGAGCTCAGGCTGATCCACCTCTCTGCCAGAGCTCGAAGACTGAGCTTGGTGAATGCATCACCTGGCAGAGCTCGAGACTGAGCTCAGGCTGATGCACCTCTCTGCCAAAGCTCGAAGACTGAGCTTGGTGGTTGCATCGCCTGGCAGAGCTCGGAACTTGAGCTCTGGCGGTGCAACCTCTTGGCTGGGGCGGTTGCACCTCCCAGCCGTGCAGCCCTGGCGGTTGCACCTCCTGGCTGGGGCGGTTGCACCTCCCAGCCCCACAGCCCAGGCGGTTGCACCTCCTGGCTGGGGCGGTTGCACCTCTCAACCCCACAGCCCAGGCGGTTGCACCTCCTGGCTGGGGCGGTTGCACCTCCTGGTGCAATCAGGGTCCGAATGGTTCACTCCATTCGACCCACTTTGAATCTTTTCAGGGGCCCAATTGCCCCAAGATTAAGCTAATGGGATCACCTCCCATTTTCATGCTTAATCATCGTGCTAACTACGATTATCTCTAAGACAACTTCTGCAGCTTGCTCCGATGCGTCAATCGCTTCTTCCAGCGAGTTTCCTGCCAACTTCCGTCGATCAACCGATAACCCTCGGTGATCCTTCTGCGGACATCCGGCATACTCCTGGACTTTGCGACGATCCACTTGGCGAGTTCCGACGAGCTTCGCTTGGCAAGCTTCTGGACTTCTCGGATCTGTTCTCTCTGAACCTCCGACGACCGTCCGAACTTCCGTCGAACTCTCGAACTCCCAACGTGATCATGATCTTGACTCCGGCGCAACTCCTGCTGCTTGTCTTACTCTCATCGTAGTTAATCCTGCACACTTATCTCAACACATAGATTAGATAACAAATGACAATTGACTTCATCATCAAAATCCGAGATTCAACAGCAGGAAGCTTCGATCAGGGAGAGACAATTAAAGTAGGAAGAATCATGTTGGGCCGGAGAAAAACATGTTAGAAGATTAAACGTCGAGCCGAAGGATCGATTGACATATTGGCAGAAGGCTTTGAGCCATGGGTTTGGGCATCGGGCCAAGAAGAGCGAAAATTACGCTAAGTAAATCAGAGTTTCGGAGGTTAATTGGCCAATTGGGCAATAGGCCGCAAGAGAGGACGATGCACCGAAGATTCAGACGAAGTGCCGATGAACCAATGACATGCCGGACAATATTTTATTTTCTTTATAATAAATGTCTAAATCAAAGTAGGTTTTAAGTGTGCAGGATTAACTATGATAGCGATTAAGGCATAAAGAAAAATGAAGTGCTGGAGTCAAGAACGCGATTTTGTTGGGAGTTTGAGAGTTCGTTGGAAGTTCGGACGTTCGTCAGAAGTGCTATTGTAATTGACCAAAAAGTCCAGGAGCTTGCCAAAGAAGCTCATCAGAACTCACCAAAAAGATCGTCGTGAAGTCCAGGAGCTTGCTAGGAGTCCGCTGGAACATTGCCGAGAGATTGTTGGAAGTTCGTCGGAAGATTGCCAGAAGAAACCTAGACTTATGAACTTATTTAGCTTAGTAAATTTCTTAAAATTCATAGTTAGCACATAATTGGGTTGAAATTGGGCCAACTCAATTAGGGGTCATTTGGGCCCAAGTTTGGGCTGTGTTGGGCCAAGTGAAAGGCCCAAGCAATGACCCAACAAGTGGCACCGTCGTGGCATAGTCTCTGAGATTGTATTAGGCATTGGTATCGCTAGATTGGCTAATGGTACCGCTTAATGGCAGTGTCAGGTGGTGGTACAGCCAGTCTGGGTAGTGATACCATCCAAACATAGTCTTATAGGCGGTGGTACCACTAGATTGGGTGATGGTACCACCCAATGTCAATGCTGCAGGTGGTGGTACCGCCCAGCATAGGTGGTGGTACCGCTAGTACCCTGAAAATCGAGAATGCGACATGTTTAGGCTCCAAGTTTGAATCCACTTGAGGCCTATAAATACCCCTCTCATCCCTAGTTAAAACACATAAGAATTAAGAGCAAAAAAGAAGAAAAACGTAATTGTAATCTTATAAGAACTCCTCTCAAAGCTCTAAGTATTAGTGTAGTTTGAGAGAGGAGTAAGGGGGGTTGTAAAGGTTCTCTCCTGAATCTATCAAAAGGAGAATCGAGTTGTAAGGGTAGTTGATCTTCGCCCATTGAAGGAAGATCGTTAGTGGATGCCAATGGCCTCGACAGAAGAGGAATCGGTAGAGTGGATGTAGGTCACAACGATTGAATCACTATAAATCAATTTACATTTCTGTTTTACTATTTACCTTTACTGCAATCTACTTTACATTGCAAACTGATTTCTTACTCTCACAACGCTCTCATATGCTTTTTAAGTTAACATCTTTCGAGATCAGTTTTCAACGAACGAAGATTTTTTGAAATCGATGATTTTATCCGCTACACTAATTTGCTTTTGATCCTAACATAGATAGCCAAGCCTCTACTATAGAGAGTATTCCTATATCATTCCCAATGATTAGGATGTCATCCACATATAATAATAAGAACGTGATAGCACTCTCACTTACCTTCCTACAGACACAAGGCTCATCTTCATTCTTAACGAAGTCATAAGATCTGATCGCATCATCGTATCTTATGTTCAAACTTCGGGAAGCTTGCTTTGGTACATAGATAGACCTAAGCAACCTACACACCTTATCTAGACTGTCCTTGGACATGAATCCCTCAAGCTGTATCATATACACCTCCTCATCGAGGTTGTCATTGAGGAACACAGTTTTTACGTTCATCTGCTAGATCTCATAATTATAGTGTGCTGCAATAACAATAGAATTTGGATTGATTTTAGCATAGCTATGGGTGAGAAGGTTTCGTCATAGTTAACACCTTGCCTTTGACGATACCCCTTAGCCACTAGCCTTATTTTATAGGTCTCTACCTTTTCATCTACTCCGATTTTCTTCTTGAAGATCCACTTGCAACCAAAGGGTACAATACCCTCGGGTGCATCAACAAGGTTCCAAACCTTATTGGAGTACATGGAATCCATCTTAGAATTTATAGCTTCTTGCCACTTCCCGAAGTTTATACTCGTAATAGCCTTGTCATAGGTCTGAGGATCAATATCCTCAATATCCTCTCTTCTAATATGTCCCACATATCTCTCAGGAGGTTGGGATACTCTAATAGACCTATGTAAAGTTGGAACTTATATGCTAGGTACCTAAGTAGACTCGGGCTGTGGAATGGTACTAGAGTTAGGTTCTCCAACCTCGTTCAACTTTATCATGCTCCTACTATCTCTGCCAAAAATGTGTTCCCTCTCAAGGAACACTGTTCTCTTAGCTACAAAGACTTTTTGATCATTTGGGTGATATAAATAATGCCCACAAGTTTCTTTGGGGTATCATACAAACTTGCACGACTCCATCCTAGATGTTGAATCTCGGATTTTAATGATGAACCAATTGAGAGTGTTTATGATATAATTTGGTTTTGAGTGATGCAGAAAGCTTCGATTAGGGAGAGACAATTAAAGCAGGAAGAATCATGTTGGGCCGGAGATAAACACGTCAGAAGATTGGACGTCACGCCGGAGGATCAGTCGATGTATCGATAGAAGGCTTCGAGCCATGGTTTTGGGCATCGAGCCAAGAAGAGCGGATATTGCGCCAAGGATATCAGAGTTGCGGAGGTCAACTGACCGATTGGATAATAAACTGCAAAAGAGGACGATACGTCGAAGAATCGGACAATGCATCGATGGATCAATGACATGCTGGACAACATGATTCAAGCTTTGTAATAATTATCTAGATCGAAGTAAGTTGATAAGACCCTAAAGCCTTATCATTGCTCTAATACCAATTGATAAGGCCCTAAAGTCTTATCGTGGAAGAAAGGGGAGAAAAACGAATGATAATGATCGCTTCGAGGGGATCGGCCTCCTTGATCGCTTCGAGGGGATTGGCCCTCCTTGATCACTTCGAGGGGATTGACCTCCTCGGGTTTGGCCACAGAGTGGAATAATATTTCATTGATTGATTGATTCATTGATTTCCAAAAGAAAGGGTTATATCACTATTTATAGAGTTTCACCTAGAGTTCAGGACTTGGACTCTTAATAATAAATAAATATTAAATAAACCTCTACCTGACTCTAATTGAACTCAATAAACAACTGAACTAAACAGACTCAATAAACATTATTCAAAAGCTCAGAAAAAGGGTCCTAATAGTTCCTCCCTCTTCAAATCAGTCTATCCTCAAGGCTGAGTAGCATCAATCTCGAGGAGCTTCTCTTTCAGCACTTTAGTCATAAACTATTTGCAATGCATCACAACCCGTTGATCAAGTATGATATCCATTTTTTGAAAGTATAAGCAACAGGTCGGTGTTTCAGTGTAGTAATCGTTGTAAGAAACTTCTGGCCCTGTATAATCAATTTTATCTTTGAACCTTTGTTATCACAAGTGAAAATCTGTCTATCAACAATCTTTACTTCGAATCTGTCATAGTCTTCAATGTGGTGGGCCAATCGGTCAACAGTCTCACTATCCATAAAATTGTTAGTGCTACTAGTATCAATCAAAACTATAATAGGCTGATGCTTTAGAGTTCCGCCGACTTCCATAGTTTGCGGGTTAGAGTAGTCGGCTAATGTATACATTGTATGTATGGTAAGTTCAACATCTTCATTAGAATTTATACCTTCATGATCGGAGTCCACATTCTTAGCTTTCGGCTCCTCTCCAATTGGTTCAATCATCAGAAGTTGCCCTTGTTTACATCGGTGCTCCATACTCCATTTTTCATCATAGTACAAACCCCTTGCTAATTTTTTTCTCATGTAGATGTGCAAATGAGATCGTAACTATCATAGTGCGGGGTTGACGAGCCTTAACTTCACAGATCTCCAGATTAAGCCCTTCAATAAATGTATGCAGAAGCTATCGTTCCGACCAATCTCTAGCTTGATTTGATAATCTTTCAAACATACTATGATATTCCAACATTGTAGAAGTTTGACGAATTTTGGTGAGCTGGCCATCAACATTCTCATATTCGGATGGGCCAAATTAAACAAGAAGCCCTCTTTTGAACTTCTCCCATGAAGGAACTCCGTAAATAGTTTCATACTAATCGTACCACTGGAGTGCATCTCTATCGAGCTGGATTAAGGCTATTTCCACCTTAGATTCTTTTGGAGTTATGTGAAAATGGAAAAAATTTTCTGCCCTAGAGATCCAACTGGTCAGATCTCCATCTTTCTATCTCGAAAATTTCACCTTCATGTGTAAATAGTTTGTGTCACAATCTTGGGGCCTTTTTTTTTCTGTATTTTCAGATCTGTGCAATGTAGAACTTGAGCTCTCATCTTGTTGAAACCCGCTAAAATGCTCCAACAAGCTCTTTTTGAAATCATGAAGAATTTCTTATAGCCGGTTCTCAATTCTGGTTTCCAACGCTTCCATTTGTTCCTTCACTGAGTTATCAGTGGCCATTGCGTAAGACTGCAAATCTATAATCTTAACTCCTATTTTTGGTGTCGATCAAGGGCATCAACACTATCGATGTGAAGTTGCCGAGGAGGTGGATGCTGAGGGCAGTGCTGCGTGGGGTGAGAGTACAGGGGTTGGAAGGCGACTGCGTTGATGTGGCTGCAGCTGCTGCGACTCAAGAGGCAATCACCGGGCAGTGGGGTTGAGGCTGCAGTGATGGCAACCTGCGATTGTGGTAGAAGATGCTAAGCAAGGGGGAGGCGGCGTTGAAGCGACCGGGGTTGAGAAGAGGAATCGATGGTGCGTGCGCTGCTGGAGTTGAGGCCGGGCAGCGTACTTACTATGGTTGCTATGTGCGTTGCTAGAGGGTGGTTGGGGCTGCAGTGATGGCAACCTGCGGTTGTGGTAGAAGATGCTAAGCAAGGGGGAGGCGGCATTGAAGCGGTCGGGGTTGAGAAGAGGAATCGGTGGTGCATACGCTACTGGAGTTGAGGCCGGGCAGCGTACTTGCTGCGGTTGCTGTATGCACTGCTAGAGGGTGGTTTCTGCAGAATGAGGGGTTGGTCATTGGCCGGGAGCAGCGGCGGTGGTTGTTACAATCGACGGTTGCGGCAGTAGAGGATGCCACTATTTTTTGTTGCTGCGTGCGACGGTGGTTGTTGCGTGCTCTGTTTTTGTCGCAACACAGAAGGGGTTGACTGGAAGGATCACGAGCGGTTGAGGAGAAGGCTGTGGTGGCTGGCAGCAGTGGTGGTCGCTGGCCAGAGTGCCGCGGTGGCGGTGGAGAAGGAGGCAGCAAGGGTCGCGGCAGGGATCGACGGGGTTGCAGCAATAGAGGAAGCTCTGTTTCTGCAACCGTTGCAATGAGGGGCTGCGGCAACCGACGGCTGTGGCTGCGACCCAAGGGGTGGGGGCACGGCTAGGGTTGTGGCTGGGAGGTGGGCAGTGGTGATCCAATGGTAGGGAAGCAGTGACGACGGTGGAGAAAGAGGCAACGAGGGTCGTCACTGGTCGGGAAGTTACGATGCTGGAGAGGGGAAATAGGGTACTCTGTTTCTATCGCACCACAGCCGGAGCCACTGGCGATGCTGGCAACGACGGTGAAGAAGGAGGCAACAGTGGTGGCATGGCTGGGAGTAGCGTCACCAACGATTGCCGAGGAGGAGAGATCGAGCGGCTACGCTGCGACGCAAGGGGAGGCGGGCAGCGGTGGAGAAGGAGGCAACGGTGGTGGTTGCCTCGCCGAGGGCTGGGATCGATGAGGAGAAGATTGCGGCAACTGGCAGTGGCAGTGGTGGTCAGTGGCCGGAAGCAGAGTTTCCTTCTCGGTTGAGAAGGCAGTGGTGGTCGGTGGCCGTCGGCTTCACCCTTTCTCACACGATCTCTTTCTTTCTTTTTTTTTTTCCTGCGTTCCTTTTTTTTTTTTTTTGAGATGATAACTACAGCGAGAACAATGAAAACGCCAAGGATCGCTGCTCTGATACCAATTGGAGAGGAGCCAAAAGTTAAGACCGTAGAGTCTTATCATTTGGTATCAGAGCGACAATAAGACTTTAGGGTCTTATCATAGGTTTTATTTGTGCATGATTAATTACGATAGTGATTAATGCATAAAGCAAAATGAAGTCCCGAAGTCAAGAACTGTGAGGATTGGAGCAGCATTAAGAGGGGGGGGGGGTGAATTAGTGCAGCGGATTTAAACTCGTAAGTTTGAAATCGATTTCGTAAATGTGTAGAGATTTTGATTCGACGATGGATGACTTAGCTAAAATAGCTCGAGTAAAGATAGTCAAGAGTAGGGAGATCAAAACCCGAACGATTTGCAGCTAAGTAGAGAAATGGTTCAGAAAATTAAACACTCACACATTCAAGGAACATCACGATGTATAGTGGTTCGGTCAAATGACCTACATCCACTTTCGAAGCCTTCTTCGATGAGGCTCCCAACTTCTACTAGTAAATCACTTTGAAGGGGAAGGACCAAATACCCCTCTTACAACCTTCTTACAAGTCGTTCACACTCTTATAGATTTTTCCAAAAAGAAAGAGGGAGGTGAACACTTAAGCTATTGAAAATAAGACTTTGCTAGAGCTTTTTCTCACTTTCTAGCTTCTCAAAAAGGTGTCTTTTCTGCTGAGAATTGAGGGGTATTTATAGGCCTCAAGAGAATTCAAATTTGGGCTCTAAATTTGAATTACTTTTGGGTTTTCCGGTGCTGGTGGTGCCACTGCCTGTCAGTGTCTGACACTGATAGTGTACTGGTGGTGCCACCGCCGGATCTCTCAAGTTCTAGGCAGTACCACCGCCCAATCTGGCGGTGCCACCGCTTGGACTTCCAGCTCACTGTTGGGCTCCAAATATGACCCAAACCAGTCCAAACTCGAGCCCAATTGGCCCCTAACCGGGTTATAAGATTAACCCTTAATCCTAACCTAAATTAGATACAAACTACGAAATTAAGACATAGCCCTAAGCAAATTTTTAACCGACAACGTCGAGTTTCCTTCCGGTGAGCTTTCCGACGAACTTCCGACGGACTTCCGATACACCCTCGGATTTCTTCCAACGGACTCCTAGTAGGCTCCAGTTCTTGTGGTAAGTTCAATAAGTCTTTGGCAAGTATCTGAACCTTCTCAATGATCTCCGTGAACCTCCGACGATCTTTCCGGTGGACTTCTGAAAACTTCGATAAGTCCCCGATTCTTTCTCGGTTGGTTCCGGCAGCACTTTCGACGATTCTTCGGACTTTCGATGGACTCTCGAACACCCATCGAACTTGACTCTGGTAAACTTGCTTTATGTCTTCAAGCTATCGTAGTTAATCCTGCACATGTAAAACACACTTTGATCTAGACAATTAATCCTAAGCATCTAATCAAGTTGTCCGGCATGTCATTGGTCCCTCGACGCTTCATCCGATTCTTCGGCGCATCGTCCTCTCTTGCGGCCTATTGCCCAATTGGCCAGTTGACTCCGCAACTCCGATATCCTTGGCACAATCTCCACTCTTCTTGGCTCGATGCCCGAATCCAAGGCCCGAATCCTTTTATCGATACGTTGACCGATCCACCGACCCGATGTCCAATCTTCTAACATGTTCCTCCGGCACAACATGATTTTCCTGCTTTAATTATCTTATCCTGATCGAAGCATCCTGTGTCACTCAAAATGTGGATTAAAACTAAACACATATCGATTGGTTTCATCATCAAAATATGGGATTCACAATCTCCCCCTTTTTGATGATGACAACCAATCGATGACGGAGTTAACCTCAACTCCCGGAGTTTAAACAAACTTCCCCTATCAATATGCCATAATGATAGAAACTCTTGGATTCAAAAATCCAAGCAACATGTCATGATCAAATCATGCATGTAATCAACATACTTCTCCCCCTTTATCATCAACAAAAAAGAGAAGTTCTAACTTTCATGTGTTTAAGTATATGTTCAACATATTGCATGAAAAATATAATATCAAGTTTTATCATCATGCAATTTATAAGCTTGAAAATTTAGCATGTGTTACATCATGCTTAGAACATTCAAGCTATCAAGTTGTAGATATGAAAGTTTTGCAACATACAAGCTAGCAAATTTAAAGATGTACAAGTTGGTATATTTGCTTTTCTTTGCAATGTGTAAGATAGCATTTCTTTGTAATGTTCAAGATAACAAGTTCTACATCATGCTAGCTAGCAAATTAGAGATGTTCAAGAAAGCAACTCTTGCTTCTTGAAATATGCAAGTTACAAGCTAGCAAATTTTTGCTTCCTTTGCAAGATGGACTAATTTGCCTCTTTTTGAAATGTGTAACTTGGCACATATTGCTTCTTTTGAGATTTGCAAGATAGCACTTTTGCTTCTTCTTGAAGTATGTAAGCTAGCTAGCAAGCTAGCAAAATTTGCTCCCCCTATGTCATTGTTAAATAGAAGGGAATAACAATACAATCGTATAATTCATTTCCCTTTACTATAATATTCAAATCATGACAAGGGTAAATAACAAAGATGAAAAATGAAAGTCAAAAGACATATATCATTTTTGACAAATTTCTTCTTTTGTAAATAGAAAGCATGATAGGAAACAATCTTGATTCAAAAAGAAAACTCAAGTTATAAATTATTAAGATGTCAATGTTAGGACTCTACCTAGGAGAGTCCTAATTGAGAGGGACATTCATGTAAAACCTACCTAAGCCGACCCCTATTAAAGACATGAAAAGGCCGGTTAGGGTTAGAAGGTTGTTTCTTAGAGAAGAATTAGGAGTTATAAATGAATAGGAGTCTTGAGTAGGAGTCATATTAGGAGTTGGTTAGAAGTAGGAGTCATATTATGAGTTAGGGTTTAGAAGTCCTATAAATAGTCATGTATTCCTCTTCTTTTCATAGGCAATAGATGAATCTTTTCTGCAGTCTTTGAGCAGCAACTTGGAGGGAGAAACCCCTATAGAGTTCCAAGGATGCCGATCCCCTAAAGAGATCAACCCAAAGTTTAGAATCTGTAAGGGTTCTAACACCTGGTATAAGAGCAGCGTTCTTGGCATCTCGCTGCCCTTCCACAGTCATCTATCAACCCTCCAGAACCACCCAAAGTAATTCTCACAATTGCTTAAAAGATCGTCGCCAAATTCCACCGTCATCTCCACCACCACGGATCATCCTTTGATCTCCCCGTGAATTGCAACAGGTTCTAGTTTCCTACCTTATTGCTGCTGCAATTTAGTTATCTTTATTTGAAAATCCAAAAAAAATTGTTCCTATATTGCTGAATAAACTTTTCGTCACAAAGTTTTCATCTCTGTGGCGAAAGATACAGTGCAGAATTCCAACCGCATAGCACCGTCTGTTTGAACTTGCTACTATATTTTTTCTATCCAAATCTCTACAAAATTTTTATGACAGCATTGACACTTCCTAACAGTAGATTTCCCTTTAGTTTTGTTAAAAAATTCTCAATATAAACTATTGATCATTTACGTCTAATCTGCTATACTTGAAAACCTGCACTATAAAATTTCAGCCATATAGCACTGTTTGTTTGATCTTGATATTACGTTCTTTCTATCCAAATCTCTACGAAATTTTTATGATAGATTTGACACTTCGTGACAGTATATTTCCCTTTGGTTTCCTAAAAAAATTCTCAATATAAACCATTGAACTTTTACGTCCAATCTGCTACACTTGAAAATCTATGCTGTAGAAAATTTCAGCCACATATTGTTGCCTTAACACATCTATTTGCAATCTTTTTTGAATGAAATTTCTTATATACTTCATAGATCATCTTGAATTCCATCTAATATTGATCTATTGAGGAATTCATCTCTAAAAATGATTTTGGGTTGCTGCAAATTTTTGTCATAAACCGCTGAAATTTTTTGATGAGAATTCTGCTATCGCAACTTGCACCAATTTTATTGCTATTACTGTCGAAATGTTTTTGATTAAATTAGATATCCTTGCTGTCATATAAACTGAGATATTGCTGTCAATTCCCTCCTCAAATCTCTCAATTTTTTGGTGGAAATTTCATTGATAAATCATTATTTTTTCGACGACAATTCCGCTCTTACAAGACAACACAATTATGTAGCAAACTTCCACTGATTGCTATCAAACCTTTGCTGCTATCTACTATAGATCTAAAACTTTCATCAACAGCCCTAAAACTCCACTAAACCACACCCTCAAACTACACTCAAAACAGTAACAAAACAAGCCTAAATAGTAGCCTATATCCACCAATCTACCAATCCTTTCGACCATCACTTCTCTCAACCTATGCATGCCTTTAACCCAACAACAAAAGAGGGATCTTAACATCACAGATTTGGAGAGATATACTATGGCATCTATAGAGGCAATCAATGCTAAATTCGAAGCCTTGGAGGCACGAATGGAGGATAAGATTCGGATGCTCTTTACCGAACTCAGATTGGGCCGACCACTAAGCCCGAAGAAATCACATCAAGGAGAGAGCTCTAACCAATTGCACTAAGTCCGAAGAGATGACTTCCAAGAGAGGGGAGGATCAATGACTGACCCCAACTATCCATATATGAGAGTGGACTTCCCTAGATGGTAAGAAGAAGACCCGATTGGTTGGATCTCGCGTGCGGAGTGATATTTTCGGTACCACAAAACCGCGGATACATCTATGGTGAAAATTGTAGCTATACATCTTGAAGGGGATGCCATATAATGGTTTGACTAGTTTGAACACACTCATAGAGTCCTCTTATAGTGACAATTCAAAGAAGGACTGTTGATCCGCTTCGGACCAACCGATTACGAGAACATTGACGGACAACTAGCAAAGATCCGACAAACCTCCACCATTCAAGAGTACCAAACTAGGTTTGAAAGGCTATCTAATCAAAATTGTGATTGGTATCAAAAACAACTATTGGGGACCTTCATTGAGGGCTTGAAGCCAGAGATCCAGGGAGAAGTTAAAGCGCGACAACCGTACACGCTTATGGCAGCCATCTTTTTCGCATGACATTAAGAGAAGCGATTGAACCATGAAGCTCAGAGGACTAGGGTCGCTCCTCAACCTACAATACTAAAGCCCACAGTCGCCCCTACTATCAACCGAATCCCAGCACCAAAGAGGTTGACAAGAGAAGAGCTTCAGGAGCGATATGCAAAGGGGTTATGTTGGCATTGCAACGAGCGATGGAGCCGTGAGCATTGCTATTGTAAAGGGAGACTTCTTATGATTGAACCAGTAGAAGAAGAGGTCATTGAACATATAGAAAAGAGCCTTGAACATGAAGAAGAAGAAGATGCAGAAGAAGAGCCATAATTGACCGAAGTTACGGTACATACACTAGCTGGCTACTCAAACCCGCAAACGATGAAAGTTGGAGGCCTTCTCAAACAACAACCGATCACTGTTCTCATCGACATAAGCAGCACTAATAGCTTCCTAAACAGTAGGGTTGCTGTCCAGATGGCCTTACCTATCGAGAATTACAATAGGTTTGATGTTAAGGTCATTGACAGATGGATTTTGAAGGTCATTGACACAAGCAACACTAATAACTTCCTAAACCGACGTAGTTTGAAACTGTTGCTACAAGACCAAGAGATAATTACATATTTCTTCCTCCTCACTCTTGATGATCATGAGGCCTTGCTCATAATTAAATGGTTGATGATATTAGGTGATGTTTCTTGGAATTTTATGTAACTAATTATGAAATTTTACAGTAAGGAGAAATAGGTGATACTGCACGGAAAACGTGGGGGCGACGTAACGATGATTTACACACAACAAATGGAGAAGGTTTTGCATAAAGCATGCAGCGACTTTATGGTACAACTTGAGCAGCAAACTAAGGGAGAGCCAACAGAATTTGAAGATCCAAATATACTTCCTTTGCTTGCTGAATTTTCAGATATATTTGATGAATCACGTAACCTACCTCTTACCCGTCGACATGATCATTATATAACGATTCTTCCAGGAAAACCTCTGGCAAATACTCAGCCATATCAGTATCTACATCTCCAGAAGCAGGAAATAGAAAGGATTGTAAAATAAATGCTCAAAATAGGAGTTATTTGGCCAAGTTGCAGCCTCTGCTCTTCACCGGTGCTACTTGTATGTAAGAAGGACGGAACATGACGAATAAGCGTTGATTACCGAGCTCTCAATGACATAACTATCAAGGATAAATACCCTATTCTAGTAGTAGATGAATTTCTAGATGAAAGGGAGCATAAATCTTTACAAAGCTGGACCTTTGATCCGGGTATCATCAAATACGAGTGTGCGAAGAAGACATATCGAAAACCGCCTTTCGAACACACAATGACCACTACAAATTTTTTCTTTCTTCAACAAAAGGTCGAATATATTGGGCATATCGTATCAGAGGAAGGTGTGATAGTGGACCCCTCCAACATAGAAGCAATACAAAACTAGCCAACCCCAAGGAACATAAAATTTCTACATGGCTTTTTGGGTTTAATAGGCTACTACAGTAAGTTCGTGAAAAACTATGGAAAGATCAGTGCACCACTTACTTCCTTACTAAAAAAAGATGTCTTCCAATGGTTGGACAAAGCCTCCGTTGCCTTCGACAAACTTAAGGCAGCCATGACGACGATGCTGGCGCTAGCACTACCAGATTTCAACTGACCCTTCATTATTGAGGCCGACGCATCTGGAGTCAGAATTAGAGCCATTCTCATGTAAGATGGTCGGCCACTTGTATATACACTAACAAGACATTGTCTCCCTCCTATCAAAACATATTAACATATGATAAAGAGATGCTCGCCATTATGCATGCAGCAATGAGGTGGAGATCGTACTTGATTAGGCGATTCTTTCAAATCAAAATCGACCATAAAAGCCTAAAATATTTCTTGGAGCAGAAGATATCTTCCCTCAAACAGCAAAAATGGGTAACAAAACTTTTTGGATATGATTATGAAATAACTTACAAAAAGGGGAAAGAGAATGTTGTTGCAGAGGAGCTTTCATGGCTACCTAAGCATGCTGAATTTTTGGTCATTTCACTTTTGACTAGTGACTTCCTTGAGGATATTAAGATGAAATGACAGGAAGATTCGGAGACTAGTAAGATCATAAAAAAATTGGAGGAAGCACTAAGCTCCATGGCTCATTACAATTGGGACTCAAAAGAATTACGCTATAAGGGACGCATTGTACTTGTGACAAATTCTACTTGCATCTTCACGTGCAGATTTTGGACAAAGTTATTTCATATGCAGGGTACTAAATTGAAAAGGAGTATGACATATCACCCATAAACCGGCGGCCAGATGGAAGTTGTAAATAGGTGCTTGGAGATAGCCCAAAGTCACCCACCAAATATTACTACCCAAGGAGAACTCCAGATCTAGCCAAGTGCCATTATTAATTGACGGATCATGACTTGACGATGACGACCCACTACTGAAGTGCTAATACAGTGGGCGAACTATGACGACTTAAAGATCAAATTATCAAAATTCATGAATCGTCAGCCTCGAAGACAAGGCTGATTTGAAGAGGGCGGGTCTATTAGGACTCTAGCTAGGAGAGTCCTAATTGATAGGGACATTCATGTAAAACCTACCTAAGCTGACCCCTATTAAAGAGGTGAAGAGGCTGGCTAGGGTTAGGAGATTGTTTCTTAGAGAAGAATTAGGACTTGTAAAGAAATAGGAGTCTTGAGTAGGAGTCCTATTAGGAGTTGGTTAGAAGTAGGAGTCCTATTAGGAGCTAGGGTTTAGAAGCCCTATAAATAGCCATGTATTCCTCCTATTTTCATAGGCAATAGATGAATCTTTTCTGCAGCCTTTGAGCAGCAACTTGGAGGGAGGAACCTCTATAGAGTTCCAAGGATGCCGATTCCCTAAAGAGATCAACCCTAAGTTTAGAATCTACAAGGGTTCTAATAGTCAAGTAGCATATCATGGTTTACAAGAACAAGTTTCTTGTTAGTTAATAGCAAAAAGAATCGTAGGAGAACAAAATCTCAATTCATGCATATAAAATCTTATGATTCACATAGAAAATCTCCTCTTTTATAAAATGAGAGAATCATGATGAAGGATCTTGATTTACATAGAGTTTCAAAACATAATTATCAAGATCATGAATACTAAAAGACCATGAAACATTTCGACAAATCTCCTTTTAAATAGAAAACAATCTTGATTCATTCAATAGAAAATTCAAATTATAATTGCGAGAAATCAAGATTATGATTTCAATAAAACCCATTAAATTCAAATCATTTTCATAATCCAGGAGATTCATAAAAAAAATACAAATGGATTCATCAAAATCAATAAGATAGAGAAAAATAATTTTCAAGAAAAAATGTTCTTCTCTTTTAGTTGTTTTAATTCATGTGATTTATTTCATTCAAGCTTGTCCTTTTTTATTTATGTCAAATAAAAACATGTATCATACTTAAAATCGAAAGTGCAAGATTTATTACGACAAGGATCAATAAGACACTTTTATTAAGGTAAAAATTGATAATCCGTAAATCACAAGATTCATCATGCATAATTTCAAAAATCTCATGCATAGAACAAATTCATCAATCATGATATCAAAATATTTATCATTTAAAGCATTCATGATACACATCATATACAATACATCACATACATTATCATAATAAAAAGCATAAGTATTGCATACATCATTCCAAATCATAAATATTTCAAATCATGATGGTATTAATTTGTCAAATTGCATCCTACCATGCATGACCATAACTTTTCATTTGTATGCATCAAAATAATATTAAGAGTATTTCATGCATAATTTTATATTATCACATAAGGAATATCAAAAATAAAATAATTGGGTGATGAGATAAACATTTCATGAATACAAAGAATTGCATAAAAATCATATCATGAAAGATTAGAACATGTGAATACCAAAAGGCATGATTTCTTTTTGAAAAACCTACTCATAAATAATCAAACGAAAATCTTAGGAGATCGATTAATGAAAAATCTTGATTCATAATAAATCTTAATTTATAAATATCATGGAATCAAGATCATGATTTTGGATAAAACTCATTCAAATCAAATCGTCCAAATCATCAAAATCTCAACATTTCTTTTAATAAAAAATTCTTTCCTCCTTTTGTTTCAACTTATTGATTGATTCCATACATGCATGTCTTTTTCTTTCAATTCCATGCATCATCATTTAAAACAGAAAGATAAAAAATCATCAAGATAACAAAATGCAACACATAATTCCAAAAAAATGATTTCAACTCATTACTTCAAGTCAAACATGATTTCATTTAATCAAAATCAAATAACTTCAAGACAAATAAATCATCATGTATAATAATCATTAAGTATGATACAAACTTTTCAAAACATTTATCATGATAAGGCTTATAAGCTAAAGAAACTATTAAACATAAAGCATATTCATCAATGATGGTTTCATTGGGCATAAGGCATTTTCAAACAAAATCATTTTGTTATTTGTTGTAGTCATGCATTTTTCTTTTTAGGTGAATCTATCTTTTCATGCTTAGTTTGCATACAAAAGCCGTGCATCATTTTTAAAAGCAACTTTCATCATGGTAAAAATCAATAATCCATAAATCGTAAAAGATCATCATAGAAATAATCAAAATCAATAAACTATAAATTACCCAAAACTCGTCATCATCATGCATTGTTTCAAAAAATAAATTTATTAGGCATGATATCATATTTCATAAGGCATTTTTAATCAAAATCATTTTGTTTATCATAAACATACAATTTTCATGATTATTTTCAAAATTACTAGAATGATAAGGATGATTCCTAATTTTTTATTTTCATTATTAAATTATTAAACATGTAATTTTCAAGAAAATTAATCCTAAACTAAATTAAAAATAACTCATGAAAAGTATTATGTAATTTTGAAATAAATTAAGGGCATTTTTATTACCTCATCATCGAAAGCCGTTAAGGCGTAGTTTGCCATCTCGCCTTTGTTGATTTTTCTCCTCGTCTTCGAAGGAGCTCAATTCTTCCCAATTTGTGTTCTTCTTCTTGCATTCAAAGTAAGTAGTTCCATTTTTTTTGTTCTTTAATTTTTGTTTCATTAACTTTTTAAATTTCTTTGCAAGTTGAAGTTCACTATTACTTGAGCTTTTGCTCGAGTGGTCTTCATATGTTCTATGTCCCAAATCCTTCTTGTTCTTTGGAATGTGGTTCTCAAGTTCTTCACGTGTATTGCGCACCATTTCATATGTCATCAATGCATCGATAAGTCCTTTAAATGAAAAAAATATTTGAATCTTTTATTTCTTGTAAAGCTGTTACTTTTGAATCCCACTTCTTTGGAAGGGATCTTAAAATTTTAGTTACTAGTTCAAAGTTAGAAAAACCTTTATCAAGAGTTTTGAGTCAATTGATGACATCCGTGAAATGGGTGTACATGTCTCCGATGGACTCACTTGGTTTCAATCGGAAAAGTTCGTAAGAATGCACAAGAATGTTGATTTTGGACTCTTTTACTCGGCTAGTGCCTTCATGTGTGACCTCAAGAGTTCTCCAAATATCAAAAGCCAAATCACAAATTGAAACGCGATTAAATTCATTTTTGTCAAGTGCACAAAACAAGGCATTCATAGGCTTTGCGTTTAGAGCAAAAACCTTCTTCTCCGATTCATCCCATTCGCTCATCGGAAGAGAAGATTTTTGAAATCCATTTTCGGCAATATTCCAAAGCTCAAAATCCATGGAAATAAGGAAGATTCTCATACGAGTATTCTAATACGTGTAATCCGACCCATTAAACATAGGCGGACGTGTAATAGAGTGACCCTCTTGCATGCTGGAGTAAGCCATCTCTCTTGGGTATTAAACCAAATATGAGAGTGAGCCTTGCTCTGATACCAATTGTTAGGATCGGAGTGGCACTAAGAGGAGGGGGGGGGGGGGGGAGGGGTGGGGTGAATTAGTGCAGCGGATTAAAACTCGTAAGTTTGAAATCGATTTCGTAAATGTATAGAGATTTTGATTCGATGATGGATGACTTAGCTAAAATAGCTCGAGTAAAGGTAGTCAAGAGTAGGGAGATGAAAACCGAATAATTTACAGCTAAGTGGAGAAATGGTTCAGAAAATTAAATACTCATACATTCAAGGAACACCACGATTTATAGTGGCTTGGTCAAATGACCTACATCCACTTTCAAAGCCTTCTTCAATGAGGCTCCCAACTTCCACTAGTAAATCACTTTGAAGGGGAAGGACAAAATACCCCTCTTACAACCTTTTTACAAGTGGTTCACACTCTTATATATTTTTCCAAAGAGAAAGAGGGAGGTGAACACTTAAGCTATTGAAAACAAGACTTTGCTAGAGCTTTTTCTCACTTTCTAGCTTCTTAAAAAGGTGTCTTCTCTGTTGAGAATTAAGGGGTATTTATAGGCCCCAAGAGGATTCAAATTTGGGCTCCAAATTTGAATTACTTTTGGGTTTCCCGGTGCTGGCGGTGCCACCGCCTGTCAGTGTCTGACACTGACAATGTACTAGCGGTGCCACCGCCGGACCTCTCGGGTTCTGGGTGATGCCATCGCCTAGTCCGGTAGTGTACTAGCGGTGCCACGGTCGGACTTCTCGGGTTCTGGGTGATGCCATCGCCTAGTCCGGTAGTGTACTAGCGGTGCCACGGTCGGACTTCTCGGGTTCTGGGTGGTGCCTTCGCCTAGTCTGGTGGTACCACTGCCTGGACTATTCCAGCTCATTAGTTGGGCTCCAAACATGGCCCAAACCAGTCCAAACTCGGGCCCAATTGGCCCCTAACTGGGTTATAGGATTAACCCTTAATCGTAACTCAAATTAGATGCAAACTACAAAATTAAGATATAGCCCTAAACAAATTTTTAATCGGTAATGTCGAGATTCCTTCCGACTAGCTTTCCGACGAACTTCTGGCGGACTTTTGATACACCCTCAGATTTCTTCCGGTGGACTCCCAGCAGGCTCCCAGTCTTGTGGCGAGTTCAACGAGTCTTTAGCAAGTATCCGAACCTTCTCGGTGATCTCCGTAAACCTCCGACGATCTTTTCGACGGACTTCCGAAGACTTCGGCAAGTCCCCGATTCTTTCTCGGTTGGTTCCGGCAGCACTTCCGATGATTCTTCAGACTTTCGGCGAACTCTTGAACTTGACTATGGTAAACTTGCTTTATGTCTTCAAGCAATCGTAGTTAATCCTACACATGTAAAACACACTTTGATCTAGACAATTATTCCTAAGCATCTAATCAAGTTGTCCGGCATGTTATTGGCCCCTTGACGCTTCGTCCGATTCTTCGGCACATCGTCCTCTCTTGCGGCTTATTGCCTAATCGGCCAGTTGTCTCTGCAACTCCGATATCCTTGGCATAATCTCCGCTCTTCTTGGCCCGATGCCCGAATCTACGGCCCGAAGCCTTCTGTCGATACGTCGACCGATTCACTGGCCCGACGTCCAATCTTTTGACATGTTCCTCCGGCACATCATGATTTTCCTACTTTAATTATCTCATCCTGATCGAAGTATCCTACATCATTCAAAACACAGATTAAAACATAAACACATATCGATTGGTTTCATCATCAAAATATGAGATTCAACAAGAATGATACTTCGTTGGGAGTTCCAGAGTTCGTCGGAAGTTCTACCGGAATTGATAGAGAAATCCAGGAGCTTGCAGAAGAAGCTCGTCAGAACTCGCTGAGAAGATCATCGTGAAGTCCAGGAGCTTGCCGGGAGTCCACTGGAATATTGTCAAGAGATCATCAGAAGTTCACCGGAAGCTCGCCAAAAGAAGCATAGACTAACCAGACCGAATTTGCTTACTATATGTTTTAAATTTCATAGTTAGCATATAATTGGGATTGGAATTGGGCTAACCCAATTAGGGGTCAGTTGGGCCCATGTATGGACTATGTTGAGCCAGGTGAAAAGCCAAAACATTGACCCAATATATGGCACCATCATGCCATAGTCTCCGAGACTGTGTCAAGCGGTGGTACCGGGAGTGGATGTAGGTCACGACGACCAGACCACTATAAAATCAGGTTTGTATTTCTTTTGAGCAATTTACTTCAACTGCAAACTACCTTCTTATTTCTTTCACTATGCTCCCTTATGCTTCCAAGTTATGTCATGATTTGATCATGACATGTTGCTTGTTTTTTTGAATCCAAGAGTTTCTATCAATAATCTATATTGATAGGGGGAGTTTGTTTAAACTCCGAGAGTTAAGGTTAACTCCGTTGTCGATTGGTTGTCATCATAAAAAAGGGGGAGATTGTTGAATCTTGGATTTTGATGATGAAACCAATTAATATGTGTTTATGTTTTAATCTGTGTTTTGAGTCACATAGGATGCTTTGATCAGGATGAGACAATTAAAGCAGGAAAAATCATGTTGGGCCGGAGGAACATGTCAGAAGATTAGATATCGGGCCGGTGGATCGGTCGATGTATCGACAAAAGACTTCGAGCCGTGGATTCGGGTATTGGGCCAAGAAGAGCAGACATTGCGCCAAGGATATCGGAGTTACGGAGTTAATTGACCGATTTGGCAATAGGTCGCAGGAGAGGATGATGCATCGAAGAATCGGACGAAGCGTTGAGGGACCAATGACATGCCGGACAACTTGATTAATTGCTTAGGATTAATTATCTAGATCGAAGTGTGTTTTACATGTGCAAGATTAACTACAATGGTAAAACATGAAGCAAAATGAAGTCTTGGAGTCAAGGACACGACATCGTTGGGAGTTCGAGAGTTCGTCGGAAGTTCTGGAGGAACCAGCCGAGAAGTCTTGGAGCTTGTTAGAGAAGCTTGTCGAAACTCACCAAGAAGATTGTCACGAAGTCTAGGAGCTTGCCGGGAGTCCATCGGAAGTTCACTGGAAGCTCGCTGGAAGAATCAAGACTTATGGACTTGTTTAGCTTAGAATATATCTTAGGATTTCGTAGTTAGCACGTAATTGGGCTTGGATTGGGCCAACCCAATTACGAGCCAACTAGGCCCATATAAGAACTATGTTGAGCCCAATAAGAAGCCCAAATAGTACCCAAAGAAGTCTCACTATCGTGGTACAATCTTCGAGACTGTATCAGGCGGTGGTACCGCTAGTCTGGGTGGTTGTACCTGTTGGGAAATCTTGGGGGCAACATCACATGCGCAGCGGAAGAACAAGAAAACAAAATCCCCGATTCTCAAAGAGATGTTCGTTGTCGTGCGAAGATTGGTGCGAAAAATTCGCGAAACTTAAAACTACGTATAGAGTAGATTGTGTTACCTAGGGAGATCGTATATCCCTGTTTCCTTGTAGATCCTTAGGAGAGGGTGAAGGAGGTCAAGCGTCCTCCTCTCTAGCGGTGAACCACACAGTAGGGCTGCGACGACGCTCCTCAAAACTCCAAGCCTGCTCTAAGGTGGAGAGGGGGAGGAGAATAGGAGAGGCAAGCAAAGGCTCTAGCCTATGAGGCTCTGAATCCCTTATATTTATAGAAGTCCCCTGTTAAACCCTAATGGGTCCTCCTCTAGTGGGTATTGGATTTGCATCTAATAAGACAATGGCTCCGTCGGATATCTCATATCCGAACCTCTACTCATCGCAATGCCTGCCATATGTGTGTGACCCTCTAGGCCCAATATCGAGCTGGCCATGAGTCATACCTGTCAGAACATATTCTAACTCAATGAATTATTATCTCTGTAATAATTCACTTGACTCATCGACTATGGACGTACTAGGCCACTATGCCATAGTCCCCAGACGATACAGGGGAATCCAATCCATTGGACCTATCTGTCCTCAATTACCGTGTACCTATAGTCCCTCATCCATCTAATATCCCAGAGACCGTATATCGAGCATGGTGCTGTCAGACCCATACGGTTTCTACTCGAGTCTCGCTCTAATCGGATTCTCCCGGAGAACTCTTTCTCTCTCAACCCGAATGACCCTGGCCAGGAATTTGTCTGAGCAAGAACACATGGGATATTCCTCTCATGACACCGAGAGTGGATGATCCTCTATCGACACTCAATAGCTCTCGTAAGGTCGACTACCACTCCTAATGACCAGCTATACTAGATCTGGGACAGCCAAACCTATAAGTCTGGTATCAAAGAGTGGAGCACTCATATAGGACATCCTTGGTGTCTCAAGTCTAAGGACCAGATATACCACTAGGACTACGAAATCATTGTTTGACAATGAGGCATCATCAACCATCCAGCATTCCGTAAGCGGATCAATCAGTGAACTCATTCTCTAATGAGCACCTGTACTGTATCCCTAGTGTCCCTACACGAGCAGCTATGAGACCAGCTGCATCCATCATATGGACGGGTATACAGGACACCAGTCTGTCCGGTTATCACGATGTCCCTCTCGAGTAACCTATGACCGGGATTATTTAGGATATGTGTTTAAAGGTGAATCGATCTCATTATCGTGATCTCATTATGATCCGATTCCCATTGCACAAATCTAAGGATATCACAATATATATATACATTTATGCAATAGTTATAAAGTGACATACGCCAAAATATAATAAGCAAAAAGATTCTATATCAAGTCACACATGCCATCACTCACGTGATTAGCTTGCTGGGCACCTATGACTAGCAATCTCCCACTTGACCTAAAGCCAATCACCTATGTGTCTGATCCCCATCAGACCCCTGTGACACTTAAATACAATCTGAGATAATGGCTTTGTTAGTGGATCTACAATGTTATCTTCAGATGGAACTCTTTCTACTACTACATCTCCTCGAGTTATGATCTCTTTGATAAGTTGGAACCTCATCAGAACACTTCTGATGAGACCCAGGTTCCCTTATTTGAGTAATCGCCCCATAGTTATTGCAATATACGGAAGTCGGCTTCTCGCTATCCGGCACGACTCCCAAATCTGTGATGAACTTTTTCACCCAGACTCCCTCCTTTGCTGCATCTGATGCAGCAATGTACTCCGCCTCTGTGGTCGATTCAGCAGTAGTATCTTGCTTGGAACTCTTCCAGCACACTACTCCTCCATTTAAGGTGTACACATACCCTGAATTCGACTTGCTATCATCAACATCAAACTGAAAACTTGAGTCTATGTAGCCTTCAACCTTAAGGCTATTACCTCCATATACTAGTAAAAGATCCTTAGTCCTTCTCAATTACATAAGGATACACTTTACTACTTTCTAGTGCTCCAAGCCTGGATCCGCCTAATAACTGCTCATGACACTCGGAGCATGCGCTATATCAGGCCTAGTACATACCATGGCATACATGATAGACCTTATTGCTGAGGCATAAGGTATCATATCCATGTTCGCCCTTTCTTCTAGAGTCTTTAGGAACATACTCGTAGAAAGCGATATCCCATGTCTCATCGGTATGAGACATCTCTTGGAATTTTCCATGTCAAACCTTTTGACAATGGTTTCTATGTACTTAGACTGGGACAAGCCAAGCATCCTCTTGGATCTATCTCTATAGATTTGAATCCCCAAAATATAGGATGCTTCCCCTAAGTCCTTCATGGAGAAGTGTCTAGATAACCAAGCCTTTACTATGGATAGCATTCCTACGTCATTCCTATTGATCAGGATGTCATCTACATATAACACCAAAAAGATGATAGCGCTCCCACTTACCTTCCTGTAAACACAAGGCTCATCTTCGTTCTTAACGAAGTTATAAGATCTAATTGCCTCATCAAATCTTATGTTCCAACTTCGGGAAGCTTGCTTTAGTCCATAAATGGATCTAAGCAATCTACACACCTTATCTGGGCAGTTCTTGGACACGAATCCCTCAGGTTGCATCATATACACCTCCTCATCGAGGTTCCCATAGAGGAATATGGTTTTCACATCCATCTGCCAGATCTCATAATCATAGTGTGCTGCAATAGCCAATAGAATTCTGATTGATTTTAGCATTGCTACGGGTGAGAAGGTTTCATCGTAGCCTTGCTTTATAGGTCTCTACCTTTCTATCTACTCTGATCTTTTTCTTAAATATCCACTTGCAATCGATGGGTAAAATACCTTCGGGCGCATCATCCAAACCTTGTTGGAGTACATAGAATCCATCTCAGAATTCATGGCTTCTTGCCACTTCCCGGAGTCTATACTCATAATAGCCTCCTCGTAGGTCTGCGGATCAATATCCTCAACATCCTCTCCTCGAATATGTCCCACATATCTTTTAGGAGGATGAGATACTCTATCAGACCTACGTAAAGTTGAAACTTGTGTATTAGGTACCTAAACAGACTCGGGCTGCAGAGTGGTGCTTAAGCTTGGTTCTCCAACTTGGCTCAACTTTATCATTCTCCCACTGTCTCCGCCAAGAATGTGTTCCTTCTCAAGGAACACTACTCTCTTAGCTATAAAGACCTTTTGGTCCTCGAGATGATATAAATAATACTCACAAGTTTCCTTGGGGTATCCCACAAATTTACATCGCTCTGTCCTTGATTCTAACTTATCGGGGTTGTGTCTTTTAACGTGGGCAGGGCAGCCCCAAATCTTAACAACCTTAAGATCAGGCTTCTTCCCTTTCCATATCTCATATGGTGTAGACACTACCGACTTAGTTGGAACTCTATTCAGAAGGTAAGCTGCAGTCTCTAGGGCATATCCCTAGAATGAGATGGGTAGGTCAGCGAAACTCATCATGGACCGTACCATGTCTAATAGCGTACGATTTCTCCTTTCAGAGACACCATTGAGCTGAGGTGTATAAGGAGGTGTCCATTGGGATAATATCCCATGGTCCTTGAGGAACTGAGTAAACTCTGTACTTAAGTACTCACCTCCTCGATCTGATCGAAGAGTTTTGATACTCTTTCCAGTCTGGTTCTCCACCTCATTCTTATACTCTCTGAATTTCTCAAAGGCCTTGGACTTGTACTTCATTAAGTACACATATCCATACCTTGAGAAATCATCAGTAAATGTAATGAAGTAGGAGTAACCACCAATGGCATGAGTTGACATGGGTCCACATACATCACTATGTATGAGTTCCAACAGCTCAGTGACTCTCTCTCCAGTTCCACTAAATGGAGAGTTGGTCAGTTTTCTACGAAGGAAAGGCTCACAAGTTGCCTATGACACATAGTCGAATGGATCTAGATATCCATCATTTAGTAACTTTTGAATCCTTCTTTCATAGATGTGACCTAGCCTACAATGCCATAGGTATGCACTATTCATCTCATCTCGTTTCCTTTTGGACACATTTACATTCATGATATGTGGAGTAGTGTCTAGCACAAACAAACCTTTATGCAATATTCCTCTCGCCAATCTCCCCTCGGTTTTGCTAAAATTTATAATAAATTGTAGATGTGATAAGCAATACTGGTATCCAATACCAATGCACTATCACAAAAATCTGACAATTGGAGATTGATCATGAATGTACCTGAAGCTTCTCCAAGCTTTTGTTTCGCCCTTTCTGCAAGGTACTCTCTGCAGTTCCTATTTCAGTGCCCATCTTTGCCATAGTGGAAGCACTAGTTTTTGTCCTTTGCTGGGTCTTTCTTAGCAACCTTTGCTTTTCTTGGTCTGCCCTTGCCCTTTCCCTTCTTAAGGGACCTTTCTGCTTTCCTTTTCTTTCTAATCTCACAAGTGTAGAGAACTGACTTATCTTTCTTAATAGTACTCTCTACCTCCCTCAACATATTGAGGAGCTCTAGGAGAGTCACCTCAAGCTTGTTCATATTAAAATTCATTATGAACTGTGAAAAGAAATCTGATAGGGACTGAAACACAATGTCCACACACAAGTTTTATATAATTGCCTCACGTTTACCGACTTAATATTATCGAAAGAGATGTTTTTATGATTTGATCTTCTAATATGACATGTCACACATATACATATTTAATATATATCTACATCGCATGCAAATATATATACATATCTAGTATGTGTATAAGCAATCACACCAGATGATCATGGACCACAACCTAATGTGATTAGGCCCGAGCCAATAGGCCTAATCACTCACATCAAGATCTATGTGTGCAACGGTGCATCTCCATGCCCTATGATCGTCCATATCGTCCTCGTCGGTTCCGTCGACATCTTGATGCATCGCGATCGTCCATCTCGTGGGTCCCGCTATCGCATCCACGCTCCCACTGTGCCTCCTCATATGATTACAACTTAATCATAGGCACGTTGGCCCGACAATAAACGAGAAATATAATGGAGGCTCGCAGACCTCAATAATAATAATCATAAGTATACACATCACACGGTCCATGATCATCCGTCCACACATCATACATCACATGTATAAATAATCATCATCATGTAGGACTACTTGATGATAAAAAATAATAATCAACTAAACCTTTTAATTAATTAGTATTTTATGAAATCAGGGACATATAGGGAATTTTTGAATTCATAGGGGTATTTTTATAATTTGAACAAAAGACATAAACATAAATTTCTCAAATTCCGAGGGGGTAAAACTATCTTTTATCCCGAAAACCCTAATGCCCTACTGCCCTTTGCTACTATCGCCGCCGCCGCCACCCTACTGACGGCGGCCTATGCGGCGGGCGCCCTCGCCTGTAGGCGGCACGCCCACTGGCGGCGTTGCCACTGCAGATGGGTGCCCCTGCGGGCACCGCCGCCTCCACGGGCGGTTCTGCCGGCAGGGCAATGCCCGCAGGCGGTGCTGTCCCACCAGGCGGCCGCCCCTATGGGGGGGTTTCGCCCGCGGGATCAGCGGTGGTAAGCGCCGCTGCCCTGCGACGCCTCACCCCGCGGGAGAAGCGGCCGCAGGCGCCTTTGCCCGCAGGCTGTTAGCTCCGCCGAACACAAGCCTGCTGCAAGCAGGCTGCCGGCCGGCTGTTGCAGAAGCAGCCCCTATGCTGCTTACCTGCGGCTACGCTACACGCACGTAGATCGAGGGCAACAACTGTTGCTGCGCTTTCTTGCTTTTGCGTCAACGATTTTGACGTCAAAAGTTTTTCCTAAACACAACACACGTAGTTCAAAACCAATCATTCGCATGAACAATTTGGCTTTGATACCACTGTTGGAAAATCTTAGGGGCGACATCACATGCGCAGCGGAAGAACAAGAAAATAAAATCCCCGATTCCCAAAGAGATGTTCGTCGTCGTGCAAAGATTGGTGCGCAAAATCTGTGAAACTTAAAACTGCGTATAGAGTAGATTGTGTTACCTAGGGAGATCGTATATCCCTGTTTCCTTGTAGATCCTTAGGAGAGTGTGAAGGAGGTCAAGTGTCCTCCTCTCCTGCTCTAAGGTGGAGAGGGGGAGGAGAATAGGAGAGGCAAGCAAAGGCTATAGCCTATGAGGCTCTGAATCCCTCCTATTTATAGAGGTCCCCTGTCAAACCCTAATGGGTCTTCCCCTAGTTTCTACTCGAGTCTCGCTCTAATCGGATTCTCCCGGAGAACTCTTTCTCTCTCAACCCGACTGACCCTAGCTAGGAATTTATCTGAGCAAGAACACATGGGATATTCCTCTCATGACGCCGAGAGTAGATGATCCTCTATCGACACTCAATAGCCCTTGTAAGGTCGACTACCACTCCCAATGACCAGCTGTACTAGATTTGGGACAGCCAAACCTATAAGTCTGGTATCAAAGAGTGGAGCACTCATACAGGACATCCTTGGTGTCTCAAGTCTAAGGACCAAATATACCACTAGGACTACGGAATCGCTGTCTGACATTAAGGGATCATCAACCATCCAGCATTCCGTAAGCGGATCAATCAGTGAACTCATTATCTAATGAGCACCTGTACTGTATCCCTAGTGTCCCTACACGAGCAGCTATGAGACCAACTGCATCCATCATATGGATGGGTATACAGCATACCAGTCTGTCCGGTTATCACGATGTCCCTCTCGAGTAACCTATGACCGGGATTATTTAGGATATGCGTTTAAAGGTGAATCGATCTCATTATCGTGATCTCATCACGATCCGATTCCCATTGCACAAATCCATAGACATCACAATATATATATGCATTTATGCAATAGTTATAAAGTGATATACGCCAAAATATAATAAGCAAAAAGATTCTATATCAAGTCACACTTGTTATCACTCACGTGATTTGTTTGCTGGGCACCTATGACTAGCAGTACCGCCCCTGGCAGGGTGCCAGGCAGTGGTACCACTAGTCTGGGTGGTTGTGCCGGGCAGTGGTGCCAGGCAGTCGGGGAACCCGGGATAGGAAAGTTTTAGGCTCCAAGTTTGAATCAACTTGAAGCCTATAAATACCCCTCTCATCCCTGGTTAAAGCACACAAGTATTGAGAGTAAAAAATTATAGAAACACCATTGTAATCTTATGTGAGCTCCTCTCAAAGTTCTAAGTATTAGAATAGATTAAGAGAGGAGTGAGTGGAGGTGTAAGGGTTATCTTCTAAACCCGGTAAAAAGAGAATTGAGTTGTAAAAAGGTGATTGGCCTTTGCCTATTGAAGGAAGGCCTCTAGTGGATGTCGGTGACCTTGTCGGAGGAGGAAGCCAAAAGTGGATGTAGGTCAAGATTGACCGAACCACTCTAAATCTCGGTTTGCATTTACTTTCTGCTATTTATCTTAACTGCAAACTACCTCCATTACTTTACATCAACTACACTTCCGTATGCTTTCAATTTAAGTTAAGTTTCCGAAAATGATTTTACGTCGGAAACGATTTTACCGTATGAAAGTTTTAATCGAGATGTGATTTTACCGTTGCACTAATTCACCCTCCCCCCTCTTAGTGCTGACCTTGATCCTAACAACATGATACTCAAGCATTCATAATACATCATTTTAGCAATAAATCATAGTATTTCAAATCATGATAGTATCTAAATGTCAAATTACATTACATCATATCATGTAAATACCAAAAGACATGATTCATATAGTAAATCTCCTCTTTAAATAAAATACCAAGAAAAATTATAGGGGTAAAAAGAAGAGATCTTGATTAAGAAAAAATCTCAAGTAATTTCAAGAGATCAAGATCATGATTTGAATAAAAATTGTTGAAATTCAATTTCTCAAATCATCAAAATTATTTTCAAGATATTCAAAATGACCTAAGTTGATTTATCAATCTCTTGATATGCTAGCAATTTTTTTCTCTCCTTTTTTATTATAAACAAGAAGGAAGAATTTTTAATAGTGTAATTTATTTTTTCTTCCTTCAATGCTCTAAGCATCA
This sequence comes from Musa acuminata AAA Group, assembly GCF_036884655.1. NCBI lineage: Eukaryota > Viridiplantae > Streptophyta > Magnoliopsida > Zingiberales > Musaceae > Musa > Musa acuminata. Next base: position 36,412,171 of record NC_088331.1, on the reverse strand, counting down.
CGTAAATACAAAGGTAATCATATGAAAATTATGACATGAGAGTTGAAAGATCAAGAAAGATCAATTCATAAATGATTCATCTTGACAAATCTCCTTTTTAGTAAATAATAAATCTTAGGAGATTAAATGGTCAATGATCTTCAATGGTAATCTTATGTTATAAATTCTGAGAAATCAAGAGAAAAAACCATTATTTATTTTCAACTCATTCAATTCGTCAAATTAACAAAGTCACTTTAATAGTTCAAGAATAGAATCATTAATCTATTTTAAAAAATTGATAAGATAGAGAAAAAAAATTTTCACAAAAAATGTTTTCCTCTTTTTAGTTGTTTTAATTTAAGTGATTGATTTCATATATACATGCCCTTGTCCTTTTTGTCAAATCAAAACATATATCATCATTTAAAACAAAAGTGCAAGATTTATCACAAAAATCATCAAGATCAATAAATCACAAAAATCATCATGTATAACTTCAAAATCTCATGCATAGAATAAAATTATCAATCATAGTATCAAAACAGTTAATATTTTCATTACATCATTATCCATCATTAAATCATGAAGCATGATTTCATGAAGTATTTTTAATCACAATCAGAAATCATCAATTTAGATACACATTATTTTTTCTTAAAAACATACATAGGATTATTAGATTTAAATCTAACATTTTGTTTCTTTATCATAAAATATATAATTTTTTTTTATCATTTTCAAAATTAGCTAGAAAAAGAAAAGCATGATCCCCTTTTATTTATTTATTTTTATTTTTTATATACTAATTTAAAAACAACATATGAAATGTATCAAGTAATTTTAAAATAAATTAAGGGGGTTTCGCATGAGTCATTTACCTCATCGTCGAGAGCCGTTAAGGCGAAGTTCGTCGTTTTGTCTTCATTGGTTTGCTCCTCGTCATCGGATGAGCTCGATTCATCCCAAAGTGCTTCCTTCTTCTTGCGTTCATAGCAAGTAGTTACGTTCTTTTTAAGTTTATTTTTTTTCTTTGATTCTTGTTTTAAGATTTTTTTAAGCTTAAGAAGTTCAATGTCATCATCATCATCACTTGATTCATACTCAACTGGTATTCTATTGTTCGAAGTGTCAAATCCTTCTTGTTCTTTATAAGGTGGTTCTCATGTTTGTCAAGTGCATCATGAGTCATTTCATAAGTCATCAAGGACCCGATAAGTTCTTCAAGTGAAAATTTATTTAAATCCTTTGTTTCTTGTATAGCCATTACTTTCGATTTCCAATTTTTAGAAAGAGATCTTAAGATCTTGTTAACAAGTTCAAAATTAGAAAATCATTTTCCAAGAGCATTTAAACCATTAACGACATTCGTAAAACGGGTGTACATGTCAACAATGGTTTCACTTGGCTTCATTCGAAAAAATTTAAATCATGTATTAAAAGATATAACTTAGACTATTTTACTCTACTAGTGCCTTCGTGTGTGATTTCGAGAGTGTGCCATATATCAAAAGCCGTTTCGCAAGGAAAAACTCGATTAAACTCAGTTTTATACAAAACACAAAATAGAGCGTTCATAGCTCTAGCATTTAAGGAAAAAGTTTTCTTCTCCAAATCAATCCATTCTTTCATTAGAGTAGAAGATTTTTGAAAATCACTTTTGATAATATTCCATAAATTCAAATCCATAGAAAGCAAGAAAACTCTAATTCGAGTTTTCTAATAAGTGTATTCCGTCCTAATGAAGGACGAATGAGAGAGTGACCCTCTGGAAAGCCGAAAAGAGTTATTTCTCTTGGGTGTTCAACCAAATAAGAAAAACTTGGCTATGATACCAACTATTAGGAAAACTTGGCTCTTATACCAACTATTAGGAATGAGTCAACACTAAGAGGGGGGGAATGGTGAATTAGTGCAGCGGTAAAAACATCGGTTTGAAAAATCTTCGTACGATTAAAATCGATCGGAAAAATATTTAACTTAAAAACACTTATGTAAGTATGTAATGAGGAAATAGAGTAGTGAGAGTAAATAAGGGCAGTTTGCAGTAAATGTAACTTGCAAGAAGTAAATGCAAACTGAGTTATAGTGGTTCGATCGTCGTGTCCTACATCCACTCCACCGATTCCTCTTCCGTCGAGACCACCGGCATTCACTAACGATCTTCCTTTAATAGGTGAAGATCAACCTCCTTCTTACAACTCTATTCTCCTTTTGCAAGCTTAGGAGAGAACCTTTACACCCCCTTTTTATAAAGCTTCCCTCATACTCTCCCTTAGAATGGTCTCTAAACTTAAGACGAGGGACTCTATACTTTACAAGGGTTTTCAACTCTAGAAACAAAGAGTTTTTTTTCATTTTTCTTGCTTCTCCATGTAGGAATAGCTGGGGTATTTAGAGACCCCAAATGACTTCAAAACTTGGAGCCAAAATTTAAATTCCCAAAATTTTGAGGTACGGGCGGTACCACCGCCTACAACCTGACACTAGGCAATACCACCACCTGATAGTCTCTCATAGACTGTGTTTGGGTAGTACCACCACCCATATTGGCGGTACCACTACCTGACATATTCTCGGAGACTGTGCCACGACGGTTTCACCTGTTTGGTCACTGTTTGGGCCTTTCTCTTGGCCCAACACAGCCCAAACATGGGCCCAATTGTCCCATACTTGGGTTGGCCCAATTCTAATCTTAATTATGTGCTAACCATGAAATTTAAGTCATAGACTAAGCAAATCCGGTATGGTTAGTCTATGTTTCTTCCGGCGAGCTTCCGACGATCTTCCGGTGAACTTTCGACGATCTCTCAGCAATGTTCCAGTGGACTCCCGGCAAGCTTCTGGACTTCATGATAATCTTCTTGGTGAGTTCCGATGAGCTTCTTCGGCAAGCTCCTGGACTTCTCGGTCAATTCCGGCAGAACTTCTAACGAACGTTCGGACTTCCGACGAACTCTCGAACTCCCAACAATATCTCGTTCTTGACTCCGGGACTTCATTTGCTTTATGCCTTGATCACTATCATAGCTAATCCTGTTAGGATCAAGAGCACTAAGAGGGCGGGGGGGTGAATTAGTGCAGCGGAAATCTTTCGACGATAAAAATGTTCAAACGATAAAAACGATTTCGGTGTGAAAGCCGATTCTAAGATTACTTTAACTTAAGATCAAGCGAGATGACATTAAAGTCAATCTATGAAGGCAGTTTGCAGTTATGATGAAAACCAGAATATGAGCGCAAACTGAAATATGACGTTCGTACGAAGAAACTGATTTACGTTTAAATGCTGATTCGTAAATCACTTGATTAGGCGAGATACAGCTTAAGCAAGGATATTAAGGCAGTTTGCAGTTAAGATAGAAATCAAAATGTAAACGCAAACTGAAATATGATGATCGTACGAAAAATAGATTTACGTCTAAACGCTGATTCGGAAAGTGCAAAGCTTGAAACCCGATCGTATATGCGCAGAAGGCAGTAAGCTTTAGAGGAGGTTTACAGTAAAGATAAAATGCTCAAAGTAAATACAAACCGAGATTTAGAGTGGTTCAGTCAATCTTGACCTACTCCACTTTTGGCTTCCTCCACCGACGAGGTCACCAACGTCAACTAGAGGCCTTCCTTCAATAGGCGAAGGCCAACCACCCTTTTACAGTTTCACTCCTTTTGACGGGCTTAGGAGACAACCCTTACAGAATTTTCTCTCCTCTCTTTACACCTCAGAACTTGGAAGAAAAGAGGGAGAAGAACTTTTGGCCTTTACAACAATTTTGAGCTCTAAAAATCACAAAACAAGATCAAGATTTCGGTGTGTATTCTGTGCCCTTTCAGTTCTGAATGGGTGGGGTATTTATAGGCCCCAACCCAGTTCAAATTTGGAGCTTAAAACTGTCAATTCTCGGAATTTCGGGATCAGGCAGTTGCACCTCCTGACTGGAGCGGTTGCACCGCCTGGTAGAGCTCGAAGACTGAACCTCTAGGCGATGCCACCTCCTGTCAGGGGCGGTTGCACCTCCTGCCAGAGCTCGAAGACCGAGCTCAGGCGGTGCAACCTCCTGACTGAGGCGGTTGCACCGCTTAGCCAATGCTCGGAGACCGAGCCCAAGCGGTGCCACCTCTTGTCAGGGGAGGTTGCACCACCCAATCTCGCTCGGAGACTGAGCCCAGGCGACGCCACTACCTGACTGGAGCGGTTGCACCTCCCAGTCTCGCTCAGAGACTGAGCCCAGGCGGTGCAACCTCCTGCCTTGGACGGTTCAACAGCCTGATAGAAATCAGGGTCCGAATGGGTTGATCCATTCGACCCAATTTGGGTTTTTCAGGGGCCCAATTGCCCTAAGATTAAGTTAATGGGATCATCTCCCATTTCCAACTTAATCATTGTGCTAACTATGATATTCCCTAAGACATTTACTGCAACTTGCTCCGGTGCGTCAATCGCATCTTCCGGCGAGCTTCCGGCGAACTTCCGTTGATCATCCGTTGAACCCTCAGTGATGCTCCTGCGGACTTCCGGCAAACTCTTGGACTTGCGACGATCCACTTGGCGAGTTCTGACGAGCTTCTTTGGCAAGCTCATGGACTTCTCGGATTTGTTCCTACAGAACCTCCGACGACTGTTCGAACTTCCGTCGAACTCTCGAACTCCCAACGTGATTATTGTCTTGACTCCGGAGCAACTCCTGCTGCATGTCTTACTTTTATCGTAGTGTTAGGATCGGAGCGGCACTAAGAGGGGGGGGGGGGTGAATTAGTGCAGCGGTAAAGTGCGATAAACTTTTCAACAAGATTTAAACACTTTCGGAAACTTCGTACGATCAAAGCAACATTTTCATTTGAAACCGTTTCGATTGCATTTTAACTTGAAGGGATAAGTAAGATGGAGAGAAAGAAGTAGAGCATTAAAGTGCAAATGGTTTGCAGTAATATAAATGACAATAAGTAAATGCAAACCAGAGATCACACCGATTTTACAATGGTTCGGTCAAATGACCTACATCCACTTACGAGGCCCCTCTTCGATGAGGCTCCCACCTTCCACCAGCCCAGGCAGTGCCACTGCCCAGCTCTCGGGTGCTAGGCGGTGCCACTGCCAGACCCTTCGGTTCACTTGTTGGGCTTCAAATTTAGCCCAAACCAAGTCTAATTTTGGGCTCAGTTGGCCCCTAACCAGGATATAGGATTATCTCTTAATCCTAATCCTAATTATAAGTGAACTACATAACAAAAAAAAAACATCCTAAGCAAGTTTTCAACCGCGAACGTCGAGTCTTGTTCCGGCGAGCTTTCTGACGAACTTCTTCCGACGGACTCCCAACAAGCTCCCGAACTTGTGATGACTTTAACGAGTAGCCGAGCCTTCTCGGTGATCTCCGTGAACCTCCGACGATCTCTTCGGTGAACTTCCGAAAATTCCGATTGGTTTTCGATTTCTTCTCGGTTGGTTCCGGCAGCATCTCCGACGATTCTTCGGACTCTTAAATGTCCATCGAACTTGACTCCGGTATTCTTGCTTTGTGTTTTTTGGTTATCGTAGTCAATCTTGCACACTTAACTCAATAATATGGATTAGATCAATTAACCCATCAATTGATTTTATCATCAAAATCCGAGATTCAACAATCTCCCCCTTTTTGATAATGACAATCAATTGATGACGAAGTTAAACATAACTCCCCCTTTCTATATGCCATATTATGAGAAGATAAAAACACTTCAATTCCATCTCATTGAATTCAAGCATAAACCGATAAGTTCTAACTGTAGAACTTATCGTTATTCTCATTAAGCATAAGTAAATGCGAAACTTCGATGAAAATCATTTTCAAGTCAAATGATAAGAGACAATTTTTACTACGGCAGGAGATAAAGATTTTCAACATGAATTTCATGATATAAATGTAAGGCATGCTTTCAATATGATCAATGAATCTTGCGATATTCTCAAAGATTTTGCAAGGCATATAAGACATTCATATCACACAAGCTTTTGCAATTCATATAAGTCATGCTATTAAAATGGTACAAGTCACCACTTTTCTCCCCCTTTGTCATCAACAAAAAGGGAATGAGACTTGAAGCACATAATTTGTGATTATAATATCAGGAATTCAGCATTGATCATAAAAATTTTATCATTCAAAATTAAGTATGCTAAAATATTTACGCAGAGTTCATCTTAAAGGAAAATTCAGCATTCATCCATTTTATCAAATCTCTTCTTTCTATAAATAACAAAAATTGTAGATGTACAAGGAAGAGATAGTGATAAAAAAAATTTCAAGTAGTAACTCCAATAAGCTAAGATCATAATTCGAATACAAATCCATTTAAATTCAATTCATCAACTTGAAACTCATAATCAAGCCATCAAAATCAATTTCGAGATTCACAAGATATCATAAAATCATTAATCTTGATCAGATGGGAGCGGTGTTTGACTCAAGATAGGATAAGATAATTTAACATGTCATTTAGAATCGAAAGAGAAGGATCAGATTCATCGAGGAACGGAGAGAGGATGAAAAGCTTTACGGAAAATCCATTCAAACAAGTTTATTCTTAGGGACAATTTAACATACCTAATTCCCTTCTAATGAATTCAAATTGGTCTTCATTCAAAGCTTTTGTAAATATATCTACTAATTGATGCTTTGTGTCAATGAATTCTAGAACAGCATCATTGTTAAGGACATGATTGCGTATGAAATGATGCCTAACGTCGATGTGCTTAGTTCTAGAGTGCTGAATTGGATTTTTAGTAAGACATATGACACTAGTATTATCACATTTTATGGGAATGTTTTTAAAGTGAATTCCATAGTCTTCTAATGTATTTTTCATCCAAACAACTTGTGCACAGCATGCACTTGCAGCAATGTATTCGGCTTCCACCGTAGATAGTGCAACTGAATTTTGTTTCTTGGAAGTCCAAGAAACAAGTGCATGTCCTAAAAATTGGCATGTTCCGGATGTACTTTTTCTATCTATCCTGCATCCACCAAAATCGACATCTGCATAAGCTATTAAATCGAATTTTTCAGATTTTGGATACCACAATCCTAAATTTGGAGTTCCTTTAAGATACCTAAATATTCTTTTAACACTTTTAAGATGAGATAATTTAGGATTTGATTGAAACCTAGCGTAAAGTCCAACACTAAACATAATATCCGGTCTAGTCGCGGTGAGGTAGAGTAGACTACCTATCATACCCCTATATGTTTTTTGATCAAAATTTTTACTATTTTCATCCATATCTAACTTAGTCGAAGTACTCATAGGGGTGTTTATTGCTTTTGAATTATCCATGTTAAATCATTTTAATAATTCTAATGTATATTTAGATTGGTTAAGAAATATACCATCACTAAGTTGTTTGATTTGTAATCCCAAAAAGAAAGTTAATTCACCCATTAAACTCATTTCAAATTCATGACTCATACATTTGGCAAATGATTCACATAGTGATTCATCCGAAGAGCCAAAAATAATATCGTCAACATAAATTTGCACAATAAGAAAATTATTTTCAAAATATTTGATAAACAATGTAGTATCAACCTTGCCTTTGTTAAAATTATTTAAAATAAGAAAGGAACTAAGCCTTTCATACCAAGCTCCAGGAGCTTGTTTCAAGCCACAGAGAGCCTTAGTCAATTTGAATACATGGTTAGGAAGAAGAGAATTTTCAAATCCGGGAGGTTGTTCGACATATACTTCTTCGGAAATAAAACCATTCAAGAAAGCACTTTTGACATCCATTTGAAATAGTTTAAAATTATTACTACTAGCGTAGGTAAGGAGCATCCTTATAGCTTCTAATCGAGCCACGGGAGCGAAGGTTTCTTCATAATCGATACCTTCTTCTTGGTTGAAACCTTTGGCCACTAATCTAGCCTTGTTTCTAACCACGATACCATTTTCGTCTTGCTTGTTTCTAAAGACCCATTTAGTACCAATGACTAAATGGTCACTAGGTCTAGGAACAAGCTTCCATAACTTATTCCTCTCAAATTGATTCAATTCCTCTTGCATTGCAATAACCCAAAAATCATCTTTTATGGCCTCGTCAATGCATTTAGGTTCGATTTGAGAAAGGAAGGCAGCGTTAGCACAAAAATTCTTGAAAGAAGAAGGAGTTTGAACCCCTTTTGATGTATCTCCTATAATTAGCTCCTTTTGATGAGCATCTATATACTTCCATTCCTTGGTTAAGGAAATTTCGGAAGAAGATGCATCCAAGTTGCTATTTTGAGGAGGGGGTTCAATTAAATTCAAATTATCAAAACCAAGATCATCATCAAAATCATTTTTCTTTAAATTAGAAATTTCATTGAAAACTACATGAATAGACTCTTCTATTACTAAGGTTCTTTTGTTAAAAACCTGAAAGACCTTAGAAACGAAAGAGTAACCAAGAAAGATGCCTTCATCAGATTTAGCATCAAATTTTCCTAAGGCATCCCTTTCATTCAAAATAAAGCATTTACAACCGAAAACTTTAAAATAGGAAATATTTGGTTTTTTGTTATTTCATAATTTATAGGGAGTTTTTGATAAGGATGGTCTTATTAGGACTCTATTCATGATGTAGCAAGCCGTATTTACGGCTTCGGCCCAAAAATACTTAGGTAAACTATGTTCATTTAACATCGTTCTTGCCATTTCTTGTAGATTTCTATTTTTTCTTTCAACTACTCCATTTTGTTGGGGATTCCTCGGAGTGGAGAAGTTGTGATTGTATCCATTAACTTCACAAAAATTTTGAAAGTCATGGTTTTGAAATTCGTCACCATGATCACTCCGAATTGATGAAATCATGAAACCTTTTTCATTTTGAGTGAGTTTACAAAATTTAGAGAAACACTTGAAGCAATCACTTTTGTGAGCTAAGAAATAGATCCAAGTGTATCTAGTATAGTCATCCACAATTACAAACACATATTTGCTTCCTCCTAGACTTGTCGTGTCAATTGGTCCAAATAAGTCCAAATGAATCAATTGTAATGGTCTAGTGGTGCTAATTTGAGGTTTTGGTTTGAAACTAGTTTTTATTTGTTTACCTAGTTGGCATGCATCGCATACTTTGTCCTTAATAAACTTTATATTTGGAATTCCTCGCACTAATTCTCTAGATGAGATCTTAGATATTAGTTTCATGCTTGCATGGCCTAGTCTCCTATGCCAAAGCCAAGCATCATCATTTAAAGCAGAGAAGCACATTTCATTACTTAGCTCATCAAGGTTGATGGTGTAGACATTATTTTGTTTTAATGCAATCATAGTTATGTTATGGTTTGGTTTTTCAATAATACACACATTTGATTCAAATCTAATGATATAACCTTTATCGCATAATTGACTAACACTCAAGAGATTATGTTTCAATCCATCAACTAGTAAGACATCATCAATAGAAAATTTGAATTTGTTACCTATGGTTCCCTTGCCAATGATTTTGCCTTGGTTGTTGTCTCCGAAGGTGACGTACCCTTCTTCTTTGCTTGTGAGCATAGAGAAATGAGATGGATCTCTAGTCATATGTCTTGAGCATCTACTATCTAGATGCCATCTCTTGCTCCTAGCTTGTGATGGTGTATGTTTCTACAAGAAGAGATTATTTTTAGGTACCCATTTTCTTTTGGGTGCCTTAAAAACTTGTTCATCATATTGCATAGAATTGATCATGGTTCCTTTAGGAACCCAAATTAGTTTGTTCGGACTAATTTTCTTGAATGGACATTTATAAGTTTTATGTCCATATTTGCAACAAAAGTTGCAATTGCTTTGGTGCCGAACATGTAAGACGGGACCTTTAATGAAAGTGGTTGGATTTTGGTGAGGACTTCTCACAAATCCGATTCCACTTCTTTTAGGAACGTGACCCTTATTTGTAAGGATCATGTTCAAAGATTTGCTACCAACCTCGAATTTCTTCAAGGTGTACTTAAGTAGCAAGTTCTCCTTTTGAAGAGATTCTAGATCATGGCATTTTATACTAGAGCTAAACTATCATGATATTCAGTTTTTAATTTATCGATATCACACGTGAGACTATCATGCTCCTTTTTTAGCAATTTATATTTTCTACTAATTGTCTTACATTCATCAAATAACTCATGGAAAGCATTTAATAATTCATGATATGGTAAATCTGCATTAATTAAATCCGTTACCTCTTCTCCGATGGCCATTAGGGCGTAATGAGCAACTTGCTTGGTGTTGGACTCCTCTTCTTCGGACGCGCTTGAATCATCCCACGTTGCCTTGAGCGCCTTCTTCTTTGATGTTCTCTTTTTGGCTTAAGGACAATCGTTCTTGTAGTGTCCCGGTTTTTTGCATTCATAGCAAATCACTTGGTCCTTCTTTTGTTCGAATTTATTTTTTGTATTATTTTTAAATTTGTTCTTTCTTAAATATTTTTAAATTTTTTAGTCAAAAGTGCAATGTCATTGTCACTGTCCTCATCACTTGATGTTCCTTTCAAGTGGTCTTCTTGTGATTTGAGTGCCATATCCTTCCTGTTCTTTGGAAGGGGGTTCTCGAGCTCGTCATGAGCTTGATATGTCATTTCGTAGGTCATTAGAGACCCAATGAGTTCTTCAAGAGGGAATGTTTTAAGGTCTTTGGCCTCTTGAATGGCCGTGACTTTTGGATCCCAACTTTTAGGGAGGGATCTTAAGATTTTAGTTACTAGTTCAAAGTTAGTAAAATCTTTACCAAGAGCTTTGAGTCAATTGATGACATCCGTAAACCGAGTGTACATGTCTCCGATGGACTCACTTGGTTTCATTCGGAAAAGTTCGTAAGAGTGCACAAGGATGTTGATTTTGGACTCTTTCACTCGGCTAGTGCCTTCATGAGTGACCTCAAGAATTCTCCAAATATCAAAAGCCGAATCATAAATTGAAATATGATTAAATTCATTTTTGTCTAGCGCACAAAACAAGTCATTCATATCCTTTGCATTTAAAGCAAAAACCTTCTTCTCCGATTCATTCCATTCGCTCATCGGAAGAGAAGATTTTTGAAATCCGTTTTCAACAGTAGTCCAAAGCTCGAAATCCATAGAAATGAGAAATATCCTCATACGCGTCTTCCAATAAGTATAATCCGACCCATTAAACAAGGGTGGACGTGTGATAGAATGACCCTTATGTATGCCGGAGTAAGCCATCTCTCTTGGGTATCAAACCAAATATAAGAGTGAGCCTAGCTCTGATACTAATTGTTAGGATCGGAGCGGCACTAAGAGGGGGGGGGGGGGTGAATTAGTGCAGCGGTAAAGTGCGATAAACTTTTCAACAAGATTTAAACACTTTCGGAAACTTCGTACGATAAAAGCAACGTTTTTGTTTGAAACCGTTTCGATTGCGTATTAACTTGAAGGGATAATTAAGATGGAGACAAAGAAGTAGAGCATTAAAGTGCAAAAGGTTTGCAGTAATATAAATGACAATAAGTAAATGCAAACCAGAGATCACGCCGATTTTACAGTGGTTCGGTCAAATGACCTACATCCACTTGCGAGGCCCCTCTTCGATGAGGCTCCCACGTTCCACTAGCGAATCTCTGGAAGGGGAAGGGTAAATACCCCTCTTACAACTTTTTACAAGCGGTTCACTCTCTTACATATTTTCAGCTAGAAAGAAGGAGGTGAACACTAGAAAATTGAAAACAAGACTAGCAAAAACTTTTCTAAGACCTTTCTCTCAATCAATTGCTTCTCAAAAAGTTGTAATCTCAGTTGAGATTTGAGGGGTATTTATAGGCCTCAAGAGGATTCAAATTTGGGCTCCAAAATTTGAATTCTCTTTGGGTTCCCGATGCTGGCGGTGCCACTGCCTGTGTGTCAGACACTGATAGTGTTGGGCGGTGCCACCGCCCAGCTCTCGGGTGTTGGGCGGTGCAACCACCCAGTTTGGCGGTGCCACCGCCAAACCCTTCGGTTCACTTGTTGGGCTTCAAATTTAGCCCAAACCAAGTCTAATTTTGGGCCCAGTTAGCCCCTAACCAGGATATAGGATTATCTCTTAATCCTAATCCTAATTACAAGTGAACTATATAACAAAAAAAAAACATCCTAAGCAAGTTTTCAACCGCGAACGTCGAGTCTTGTTCCGGCGAGCTTTCCGACGAACTTCTTCTGACGGACTCCCAGCAAGCTCCTGAACTTATGATGACTTTAACGAGTAGCCGAGCCTTCTCGGTGATCTCCGTGAACCTCCAACAATCTCTTCGGTGAACTTTCGAAAATTCCGACAGGTTCCCAATTTCTTCTCAGTTGGTTCCAGCAACATATCCGATGATTCTTCAGACTCTTAAACGTCCATCGAACTTGACTCCGGTATTCTTGCTTTATGTTTTCTGGTTATCATAGTTAATCCTGTGCACTTAACTCAATAATATGGATTAGATCAATTAACCTATCAATTGATTTTATCATCAAAATCCGAGATTCAACACGTAGTTAATCCTGCACACTTATCTCAACATATAGATTAGATAACAAATGACAATTGACTTCATCATCAAAATCCGAGATTCAACAAATCCTGCATAAATAAAATTTACTTCGATCTAGAAAATTATTTCAAAGCATGAATCATGTTGTCCGGCATGTCATTGGTCCATCGACGCTTCATCCGATTCTTTGACGCGTCGTCCTCTCTTGTGGTCTATTGTCCAATCGGCCAATTAACCTCTGTAACTCCGATTTCCTTGCATAATTTCTACTCTTCTTAGCCCAATGCCCGTACTCATGGCCCGAAGCCTTCTGCCGATACGTCGACAGATCCTTTGGCTCAATGTTCAATCTTCTAACATGTTTCCGACCCAACATGATTCTTTCTGCTTTAATTATCTCTCCCTAATCGAAGCTTCCTGCATCACTCAAAATGTAGATCAAATCATAAATACTATCAATTGGTTTCATCATCAAAATCTGAGATTCAACACCTCCCTCGCTAGAGATAGTCACGTGATTGGCTTGTAGGGCACCTTGTCGAATCTCAAATTTTGATGATGAAATCAATTAATGAGTTTACGATTTAATCTGCATTTTGAGTGATGTAGGACTAACTTTGATCAGAAAAGGTAAATCAATTAAAGCAGAAGGAATTAGACGTTGGGCCGAAGTGAAACATGTCAAGAGATTGAACGTCAAGTCGAAGGATCGATAGATGTATTGGGAGAAGGATTTCGTGTCATGAGTTTGGGCATCGAGCCGAAGGATCAAACATTGCACCAAAGAGATTGGAAGTTTTGAGAGTCAACATGCTGATTGGGCAATACGCCGAAGGAGAGAACGGTACGCCGAAGGATCAGACAAAGTATTGGATAAACCAATAACATGCTGGACAACATATGATTCATGCTTGTAATCCTATGTCTAGATCAAGTTAGTTTAGGACTAATTGTGTCGATTTTGGAGTGAAAACAATACTAACTCAATTAGGGGCCAATTGGGCCTACTATTTGGCTCATTCAATGACTTGTAGTAGGGTCTAGCGATGGTACCGCCCTGACACAGTCTCCGTCAGGTGGTGGTACCGCCAGACTAGGCGGTGGTACCACCCAGTGTTAGGGTGTCAGGCGGTAGTACCGCCAAACTAGGCAGTGGTACTGCCCAATGTCAGAAAGTACTAGCGGTGCTATCGCTAGTACCCCGAAATCCTGGGGATTCAAATTTTTTACTCTAATTTTTGAAGTCATTTAGGGTCTATAAATACCCCAATCTTTTCTGGTTGAGAGTGTATGAAAAGCAAAACAAAACTTTATGATTCTAAGGTTGCAATCCTTGTTAGAAAGTTGAATTCCCTCCTTCATATACTTAGAGGTTGTTCTAAGGGGGAGTGTGAGGGAATACTTGTAAGAGAGGGGGGTAAAGGTTCTCACCTGAACCTGTGAAAAGGAGAAAGAGTTGTAAGGGTAGTTGATTTTTGCCCATTGAAAGAAGATCGGTAGTGAAAGTCGATGGCCTCGAGTGAAAGAAAATCAATAGTAGACGTAGGTCGAGACGACCGAACCACTATAAAATCTGGTTTGCATCTACTTTCTGCTTTTCATTTACATTGCAAATTGATTTCTTAATCTCACTATGCTCATTACGCTTTCATACATTTTTAAGTTAAACATCTTTCTGATATGGTTTTATTGAACAAAGTTTCTGAATCGACATAAGTTTTATGAAAGCACTAATTCACCCCCCCTCTTAGTGTCGTCATACTCTTAACAATTGGTATCAAAGCCAAATTTTTCTCAATTGGTTTAAGACTCAAGAGAATGACTTTTACAGGTAATCTAGAGGGTCACTCTATCATTCGTCCTCCTATTTTCAATGGGACGGACTACACATATTAGAAAACTCGAATGAGAGTTTTCGTACTTTCTATGGATTTTGATTTATAGAATATTGTTGAAAGCAGTTTTCAAATATCTTCCAAACCAATGAATGGATGAAATGATTTGGAAAAGAAAACTTTTTTCGTTAAATGTGAAAGCTATGAATACTTTATTTTGTGCTTTAGATAAAAATTAGTTTAATTGTATTTCGATTTGTGAAATTGTACATGACGTTTGGCACACTATTGTAATTATACATGAAGGCACAAGTAGAGTTAAAGAGTCTTAAATAAATCTTTTGATGCATGATTTTGAATTGTTTTGAATGAGGCCAAGTGAAACTATTATTGACATGTACACCTATTTTACAAATGTTCTTAATAGTTTAAAAGCTCTGGGCAAATATTTTTTGAATCTTGAACTTGTTAATAAAGTTTTACGATCTCTTTCTAAAAATTGAGATTCGAAAATAATTGCAATACAAAAGGCAAAGGACTTAAATAATTTTCCACTGGAAGAATTCATCGGTTCATTAATGACATATGAAATGACTTGTATGACATATGATGAACTTGAAAACAACCTTCTGAAGAATAAGAAGGATCTAAAACTTAGAACAAAAGAAGACCACTCGAGTGAAAGCTCAAGTGATGATGACCTTGAACTCATCACAATTAAATAAGAATCTAAGAATAAAAATAAACTTAAAAAGGATAAAACAACTTGCTATGAATGTAATCGGCTAGGGCACTTCGAAAGCGAATGTCCACAAGTGAAGAAGAAACTACAAAAGAAGAAAAAAGCACTCAAGGCGACTTAGGACGATTCGAGTCAATCCGAAGATGAGAAGTAAACTGACAAAGAAGAGGTGGTCAATTACACCTTGGTGGCTTTCGACAACGAGATAATTGACTTAACCAAAACCCCTTTACTTACCTATGAAATTACTTGATGCATTTCATGAGTTATTTATAAATTATTATATAAAATACATAAAAAAGGGGATCATGCCTTCTCTTTCTAATGATTTAAAAAAATTAAAAAAATTGAGCATGACAACTACATGTTAACTCCTTGCACTAAGTATGAAGAGTTAGATTGACTTAAGAAAAAAAAATGCATTACTATAACAAATAAAATGATTTTGATTAAAAATACTTAATGAAATTAATTTAATGATTTAATTATGCATGATGATTTTAAGTCTTGATAATTTTTGTGATGAATCTTATTTTTTGATTTTAAACATAATGCATGGTTTTGACATAAAAAGAAAAACTTGGGCATACTTGTATGAAATCAATCACATAAATTGAAACAACTAAAAAGAGGAATGCATTGTTCTTGTAAATGTCTCTATCCCTGAATCTTATCAAGTTTTCAGTAAGAGATTAATGAATCTATTTATGTCATTTTGAATCTGTTGTAAGTGATTTTGATGATTTAACGATTTGAATTTAAATGAGTTTTATCTATATCATGATATTAAATTCTTAAAATTATAACTTGATATTTTATTTATATAAATCAAGACCCCTTACTCTTTATACTTGTATGATTCTTGAATTTTTTTAAAGAGAATATTTATCTAAATGAATCATGATTTTTCTCTTGATTTCTCGGAATTCATGACTTAAAATTTCTTTTGAAGATCTTTTACTATTTGATCTCATAAGATTTTTTTTTATTATTTAAGAGGAGATTTGTCAAAATGAATCATGTCTCTTTGTATTCACATGATCTTTGATATTATCTTTCATGACATGATTTTCATTATGTATAATTCCTTTGTATTTATGGTTGTAAACCTTATGTTATGAGTAGAGCATTAATGTTAAAAAAAAAATTATACCATTGTATTCTTTCACTCTTCTTCTTTCTTGTTTACAATGACAAAGGGGAGAAAGAAAATTGCTAGTTTGATTGTCAAACTTAGGCATGTTAAATCTCCCAAATGTATAAATTCTTCTTATACATTTTTTGGATAATGATCTTGATTTCTCGATTTTGATGACTTAGATTTCTTATTTATGAATCAAGTTCTTCTATGTTTCTTTTTGTTATAAAGAAGTTTTTATCCTAATCATGATCTTGATTTCTTGATATTTGACACTTGAGATTTTTTTGTGAATCAAGATCTCTTATTTGATCTCCTATGTTTATCTTTGCCATTAACTAAAGAAGAAAATTATCCAAATGATGTCACTTGACTTCTTGATATTTATGACTTCAATTTTATTATGTACAATTGTCTTGTATTTATGATTTGTATATCTCATGATATGATTGAATCATTGATGTAAAAAAGAGAAAAATTATACTATTGTATTCTTCCATTCTCTTTGACAATAACAAAGGGGAAGAAAGTCTTGCTAGCTAGCACATCGCAAAGAAAAAAAAAATTGCTAGCTTGCATATTTCAAGGAAAGAATACTTGCTTGCTTGCAAAAGGAAGCAAAAATTACTAGCTTGTACATTTCAAGGAATAAAAACTTGCTATCTTGCAAAAGGAAGCAAAAATTGCTGGCTTGTATACATTGGAAAAGAAAGCAAAATTGCTAGGTTGCACATTTCAAAGAAGTAGAACTTGTTATCTTGCATTTCTCAAGAGAAAAGTGTTAAATCTCATATTTTGATGATGAAACCAATTTATAAGTGTTTATGATTTGATATGCGTTTTGAGTGACATGGGATGCTTCGATCAGAGAGAGACATTTAAAGCAGGAAGAATCATGTTGGGTAGGAGAAACATGTTAGAAGATTGGATGTCGTACCAAAGGATCGGTCGACGTATCGACAAAAGGCTTCGAGCCATGGATTCGGGCATCGGGCCAAGAAGAGCGGATATTGTGCCAAGAATAACAGAGTTACGGAGGTCAACTAGCTGATTGGGTAATACGCCATAAGAGAGGACGATGCACCGAAAAATCGGACAAAGCGTCGATGGACCAATGATATGCCGGACAAGATGATTCATGCTTAGTATTAATTTTCTAGATCGAAGTATATTTTATGTGTGCAGGATTAACTATGATAGCAAGGCATAAAGTAAAATGAAGTCCTGGAGTCAAGAACATAATTTCGTTGGGTGTTCGAGAGTTCGTCGAAAGTCCAGATGTTCATCGAAAGTTCTATCGGAACCAACCGAGAAGACCAGAAACTTGCCAAAAAAGCTTGTCGGAACTAGCCAAAAAGATCATCGTGAATTCCAGGAGCTTGCCGGGAGTCCGTTGGAACATTGCTGAGAGATCGTCGGAAGTTCGCCGGAAGATCACTGGAAACCCGCCGGAAGAAACCAAGACTTACAGACTTGTTTAGCTTAAGTATGTCATAGATTTCATAGTTAGTACATAATTGGGATTGGATTTGGGCCAACCTAATTATGGGCCAGTTGGACCTATATAAGGACTGTGTTGGGCCCAATGAAAGGCCCAAACAGTGACCCAAGAAGTGGCACAGTCTTCGATACTGTGTCAAGCGGTGGTATCGCCAATCTGGGAGGTGGTACCGCCCAATGGCCCAATACCAGGCGGAGGTACCACCCAATGCAGTGTTAGTGTCAGAATGACAATAGTAGTGGTACCGCCTAGCCCAAGCGATGGTACCATCCGTACCCAGGAAACTCGGGATGAGATGTTTTTAGGCTCCAAGTTTAAAGCAACTTGAAGCCTAGAGATACCCCTCTCATCCTTGGTTAACACACACAAGCACAAAGAGTTTAAAAGTGAAGAAACACTATTGTAATCACTTGAGTAATCCCCTCCTCTAATCTAAGTCTAGAATTCTGTTTAGGTGGAGTATGTGTGCTTGTAAAGGTTGTCTCCTAAACTTGTGAAAAGGAGAAGAGGGGTATAAAAGGTGGCTGGTCTTCGCCTATTGAAGGAAGACCAATAGTAGATGCTAGTGGCCTCGAGAGAAGGAGAATCGGCGGAGTGGATGTAGGTCACGATGACCGAACCACTATAAAAATCTAGTTTGCGTTTCTCTTAAGCAATTTACTTTAACTGCAAACCATTTTACTTGCTTTACATCCACTATGCTCTTCCGTGCACTTTCAATGTTATTACCTTTACGAAACAGGTTTTCGTCGGAAACGAATTTAATCACAATGAAGTTTTGAACCGATGTAATTTTTACCACTACACTAATTCACCCCCCCCCCTCTTAGTGCCAACTCTTTTCCTAACAATTGGTATTAGAGCCTTGTATTTATCATTTGGTTTAACACCCAAGAGAAATGGCTCTTTTCGGTTTTCAAGAGGGTCACTCTCTCATTCATCCTCCCTTGTTCAATGGGACGGACTACACATATTGGAAAACTCAAATAAGAGTTTTTTTGCTTTCGTCGGATTTGAATTTATGGAATATTACCGAAAGCAGTTTTCAAATGTATTCTCTTCCAATGAACCATTGGAATGATTTGGAGAAGAAGAAGACTTTTTCCTTAAATGCTAGAGCTATGAATGCTCTATTTAATCGGGTTTCTACTTGCGAAACGACTTTTGAAATATGGCACACACTCAAAATTACACGCGAAGGCACGAGTAGAGTAAAAGATTCTAAAGTCAATCTTTTAATGCACGATTTTGGACTATTTCATATGAAACAAGCGAAACCATTGGAGACATATACTCCCGTTTTACGGATATCGTCAATGGTTTAAAAGCACTTGGTAAAAGCTTTTCGGATCTTGAACTCGTTAATAAGATTTTACGAATGCTTTCTAAAAATTGGGATTCGAAAATAACGACTATTCAAGAATAAAAAATTTTGAATACTTTTTTGATTGAAGAACTTATCGGGTCTCTAATGACCTATGAAATGACGTGCAATACACGTAAAGAACTTGAAAACCACATTCCAAAAAACATGAAGGATTTTGGTCTAAGAACAATTGAAAACCATTCGAGCATAAGCTCAGTGATGGTGAACTTGAGCTCATCACTATGAAATTTAAAAAGTTCATGAAACAAAAATTAAAGAACAAAAAGAATGCAACTACTTGCTATGAACACAAGAGGAGGGAAGAACTTTGGGATGAATCGAGCTCCTCCGAAGACGAGGAGAAAATCAACAAAGGCGAGGTGGCAAACTACGCCTTAATGGCTTTTGACGACGAGGTAAACGAAACTCCCTTAATTTATTTCGAAATTACATGATGTTTTTAATGAGTTATTTTTAATTTAGTTTAATTATTTTTCTTAAAAATTATATGTTTAATAATATAATAAAAATACTAAAAAATTAGGATCATGCTTATCATTCTAATAATTTTGAAAATGATCATTAAAATTACATATTTTATGATAAATGAACAAAATGTTAGAATTAAATCTTGTGATTAATTTCTTGTATGGTCTAAACAATTATGTATATTGTGATGATTTTGTATTGCTTTTCGAGTTTTGTTGGATGGTATACATATGAAAAATTTGAGCATACTTATATAAAATCAATAACATAAAAAGATAGATCAAATCTTTTGTCTAAAGAAACAATAATGTGTATCATATTGATTTCTGAATTGATTTCTGACTTTGATTTAAAACACTCAATGAAATCATGCTTGTTGTTTTTAATAAAAGTTTTGGTACAATGCTTGACGACTTTATTTTGAAGTTATATATGATAGCTTTTGTATGGAAGGCTTAATGATTTTTGTGATGAATCTTGTCCTTGGTTTTCAATTTTAAACATGATACATGGTTTTGATATAAGAACAAATATTTGGCCATGCTAATATAAAGTCAATCATACAAATTGAAACTAAAGAAGATCAGATATCTTTAAGAATCATTCAACATTATGTTCAATGAAGCCATACTTAATGTCTTAATGAAAATGGTAAGAGATTTGATATTATGCTTATTCAGTTTATATTTCAAAATTATGCATGATGATTTTTATGATTTATGGCTTGTTGATCCTTATCCTGATGAAATTTAATTTTTTGGTCTTCAAACGATGATGAATGTTTTTAGTTAGCAAAGGCATGCTTGTATGAAATAAACGAGGAATACATTTCTTGAAAATTTCTCAGTTCCTATGTTATGAATTTTTGAACCATGAAATTGATTTTGATTTTTCTTTAATGAATCCATGTATATTATGCTTTTGTGAATCTCATAGATTATGAAATGATTTAAATTTAATGGATTTTATCAAAATCATTATCTTGATTTCTCAGAATTATAACTTAAAAATTCTTTTTATAAATCAAGATTGTCTACTATGATTCTTTTTTTTTGCCATTTGAGTTATCCAAAATGAACCATAATATCTCTCTTGATATTCACAATTTGTCTTCATGATTTATATATCTCATCACTAAAAATCTCATGATATTTTTTATGATGATAAGAAATTATGCATGAAATACTCATGAATTTATGTTGACGCAAACAAATAAGAAGTTATGATCATGCATGATAGGATGTAATATAATTTGATATTTATATACCATCATGATTTGAAATACTATGATTTGTTGCCAAAATGATGTACCATGAATGCTTGAATATCATGTGTGATATGCCCATAGTGATTGATTTATTTGTGTCATGCATGAAGTAAGGATACAAATGTAAGGTTTTGAAATTGTGCATGTTTTAATTTGAAAATATAATGATACACAAATAAGATTGATACTTTACCTTTGTCATGATTTGGAAATTGCTGTAAAAGGAAAAGAATTATAAAATTGTATTCTTCCCTTCTTTTTAACAAGGACAAAGGGGGAGATAGCTAGCTTGCTAGCTAGCTTGCAAGTCAAGAAGATGCAAAGACATGCTAGCTTGCTCATCTCAAAAGAGAAGCAAAGATTACTAATTTATATATTTTAAGGAGCAAAAGTTATTTTCTTGAACATCTCAATATTTCTAGTTTATATTTTTTAATGATGTAAAAAATTTGTTAGCTTGCATGATGTAGAATTGCTATCTTGAACATCACTAAGAATTGCTAGCTTGCAATCTCAAGAGAAGCAAAAGTGTCATTTTGCCTATCTCAAGCAGCAAAACATGCTAACTTACAAATTTTGTGATCTTGCACATCTTCAAAATTAATGGTGATTTAGTGATTATGCATATTGTAAGTTGATGAATAAATTTGCTAGCTATATGTTATAAAGCTTGCATGATAATAAAACTTGATATTATGTTTATTATGCAATGATATGAAATGTAATGTTTAAACACTTGAAAGTTACACCTCTCCTTTTTGTTGATGACAAAGGGGGAGAAATATGATCATGTTATGCATGATGACATGTTGCAAATATTCATGATGAAATTTGCAATGACTTGAATTCAGCTTGAATTTAAGATTCTATCAATATGACATATTGATAGGGGGAGTTAAGGTTAACTCCATCATCAATTGGTTGTCATCATCAAAAAGGGGGAGATTATTGAATCTCGTATTTTGATGATGAAACCAATTGATTAGTGTTTATGATTTGATTTTGAGTGATGCAGGATGCTTCGATCAGGAAGAGACATTTAAAGCAGGAAGAATCATGTTGGGCCAGAGAAACATGTTAGAAGATTGGACGTCACGCCGAAGGATCGGTCGATGTATCGACAAAAGGCTTTGGGCCATGGATTCGGGCATTGGGCCAAGAAGAGCGGATATTACGCCAAGTATATCGGAGTTATGGCGGTCAATTGGTCGATTGGGCAATAGGCCGCAAGAGAGGTTGATGCGCCAAAGAACCGGACGAAGTGTCGATGGACCAATGACATACCGGACAACATGATTCATGCTTAGTATTAATTGTTTAGATCGAAGTATGTTTTATGTGTGCAGGATCAACTACGATAGCAAGGCATAAAGCAAAATGAAGTCCGAGAGTCAAGAACGCAATTCCGTTAGTAGTTCGAGAGTTCATCGGAAGTCCAGATGTTCGTCGGAAGTTCTACCGGAACCAACTGAGAAGTCCAGGAGGTTGCCCAAGAAGCTTATCGGAACTCACCAAGAAGACCATCGTGAAGTCCAGGAGCTTGCCGGGAGTACGCTGGAATATTATTGAGAGATCGTCGAAAGTTCGCCGAAAGATCACCGGAAGCCCGCCGGAAGAAACCAAGACTTACGGACTTGTTTAGCTTAAGTATGTCTTAGATTTCATAGTTAGCATGTAATTTGGATTGGATTTGGGCCAACCTAATTATGAGCCAGTTGATTTTCTCCTTCTTTTTGAAATTACATGATGCTTTTAATGAGTTATTTTTAATTTAGTTTAATTATTTTTCTTAAAAATTACATGTTTAATAATATAATGACAATGCTAACAAATTAGGATCATGCTTATCATTCTAGTAATTTTAAAAATGATAATGAAAATTGCATGTTTTATGATAAATGAACAAAACATTAGAATTAAATCTAGTGATTAATTTCTTGTATGGTATAAACAATTATGTGTATTGTGATGATTTTGTATTGCTTTTTGAGTTTTGTTGAATGGCTTTCATATGAAGAATTTGAGCATGCTTATATAAAATCAATCACATAAAAAGATAAATCAAATCTTTTATCTAAATAAACAATAATGTGTATCATATTGATTTCCAACTTTGATTGAAAACGCTCAATGAAATCATGCTTGTTGTTTTTAATAAAAGTTTTGGTATAATGCTTGATGACTTTATTCTATGCATAAGATTTTGAAGTTATACATGATAGCTTTTGTATGGAAGGCTTGATGATTTTTGTGATGAATCTTGTCCTTGGTTTTCAATTTTAAATATGATGCATGGTTCTGATATAAGAACAAATATTTGGCTATGCTAATATAAAGTCAATCATACAAATTAAAACTAAAGAAGATTAGATATCATTAAGAATCATTCAACATTATGTTCAATGAAGCCATACTTAATGTCTTAATAAAAATGTTAAAAGATTTGATATCATGCTTAATGAGTTTATGTTTCGAAATTATGCATGATAATTTTTATGATTTATGGCTTGTTGATCCTTGTTGTGTTGAAATTTAATTTTTTGATTTTAAAACGAAGATGAATGATTTTAGTTTGCAAAGGCATGCTTGTATGAAATAAAAGGGGAATACATTTCTTTAAAATTTCTCAATTACTATGTTATGAATTTTTGAACCCTGAAATTGATTTTGATTTTTCATTAATGAATCCATGTATATTACGCTTTTGTAAATATCATGGATTATGAAATGATTTAAATTTAATAGATTTTATCGAAATCATGATCTTGATTTCTCGAAATTATAACTTGAAAATTCTTTTTATAAATCAAGATTTTCTATTATGATTCTTTTTTTTCGCCATTTGAGTTATAAAAAAAAAATCATAATATGTCTTTTGATATTCATAATTTGTCTTCTTGATTTATATATCTCATCACCAAAAATCTCTTGATATTTTTTATGATGATATGAAATTATGCATGAAATACTCATGAATTTATGTTGATGCAAACAAATGAGAAGTTATGATCATGCAAGATAGGATGTAATATAATTTGACATTTATATATCATTATAATTTAAAATGCTATGATTTGTTACCAAAATGATGTATCATAAATGCTCAAATATCATGTATGATATGCCCATAGTGATTGATTTATTTGTGTCATGCATGAAGTAAGGATACAAATGTAAGGTTTTGAAATTATACATGTTTTAATTTAAAAATATAATAATACACAAATAAGATTGATACTTTACCTTTGTCATGATTTGAAAATTACTATAAAGGGAAAAGAATTATAAAACTATATTCTTCCCTTCTTTTTGACACAGACAAAGGGGGAGATTGCTAGCTTGCTAGCTAGCTTGCACTAGTCAAGAAGATTCAAAAACATGCTAGCTTGCTCTTCTCAAAAGAGAAGGAAAGATTGCTAACTTGTATATTTTAAGAAGCAAAAGTTGTTTTCTTGAACATCTCAATATTGCTAGTTTATATATTTTTAATGATGTAAAAAATTTGCTAGCTTGCATGATGTAGAAATTGCTATCTGGAACATCACTAAGAATTACTAGCTTGCAATCTCAAGAGAAGCAAAAGTGTTGTCTTACCTATCTCAAAAGCAAAACATGCTAACTTACAAATTTTACGATCTTGCACATCTTCAAAATTAATGATGATTTGGTGATTATGCATATTGTAAGTGTTAAGATTGAGAGCACTAAGAGGGGGGGGGGGGGGGGGGTGAATTAGTGCAGCGGAAATCTTTCAGCGATTAAAAACGAAAGCTGCGTTCGTTTGATAAAACTATTTTGATGCAAAAGCCGATTCTAAGAATACTTATGATTAAGTGCAGTTTACGTCTAAACACAGTTTGTGTCTAAGCGCAGTTTACACAGTTTGCGTTTAAATGTAGTTTGCGTCTAAATGCAGATTGCGTCTAAGCGCAGTTTGCGTCTAAGCACAGTTTGCGTCTAAGATCAGATTGCGTCTAAGCGCAGTGCAGTTTGCGTCTAAACGCAGTTTTACGTCTAAACACAGTTTTACGTCTAAACGTAGTTTTACATCTAAATGCAGTTTGCGTCTAAACGCAGTTTTACGTCTAAACGTAGTTTTGCGTTTAAAAGTAGTTTACGTCTAAAACACAGTTTTACGTTTAAACACAGTTTGCACAGTTTACGTCTAAACGTAGTTTTAAAGGGATCTGAACTTAGAAACTTCGTTCGTAAAAGCGCAGAAGACAGTTTTGCAGAATCAAAACGTAAACCTAAACTGTAATGTATGAAAACACCGATTTACGTCTGAATACATATTCGGAAAGATCAGCACTTAGAAACTTGTTCGTAAAAGTGCAGAAGACAGTAGCTATGTAGGAGGTTTGCAGTAATGATAAAGTGCTCAAAATAAACGCAAACCAAAGATTTAGAGTGGTTCGGTCAGTCTTGACCTACTCCACTTTTGGCTTCCTCCACCGATGAGGTCACCGACGTCAACTAGAGGCCTTCCTTCAATAGGCGAAGGCCAACTGCCCTTTTACAGATTCACTCCTTTTGATGGGCTCAGGAGACAACCCTTACAGGACATTTCTCTCCTCTCTTTACAACTCAAGACTTGAAGAACAGAAAGAGGAGAACTTTAGGACTTTACACAAATTTGAGCTCTTAGAATCACAGAAAAGATCAAGAATTCGGTGTAGGTCTGTATCTTTTCAGTGCTGAATGGGTGGGGTATTTATAGGCCCCAACCCAATTCAAATTTGGAGCTCAAAACGATCAAATCCTGGAATTCCGGGACCAGGCGGTTGCACCTCCTGACTGGAGAGGTTGCACCGCTTGGCAGAGCTCGAAGACTGAGCCCAGGCAGTTGCACCTCTGTGTCAGGGGCGGTTGCACCGCCTGAGTCTGGCTCGGAGACTGAGCCCCAAGCGGTGCCACCTCTTGACTAAGGCGATTGCACCTCTCTGCTAGAGCTCGAAGACCGAGCTCAGGCGGTGCCACCTCTCTGTCAGGGAGGTTTCACCGCCCAGTCTAGCTCGAAGACTGAGCTCAGGCGGTGCCACCTCCTGGCTGGAGCGGTTGCACCGCCTAGTCTCGCTGTGAGACTTAGCCCAAGCGGTGCCACCTCCTGGCCTAGGCGGTTGCACCTCCTAATGCAATCAGGGTCCGAATGGTTAGCTCCATTCGACCCAATTTCAGTCTTTCAGGGGCCCAATTGCCCCAAGATTAAGCTAATGGGATCACCTCCCATTTTCCAACTTAATCAACGTGCTAACTACGATTAGATCTAAGACAATTTCTGCAGCTTTGCTTCGGTGCGTCAATCGCTTCTTCCGGCGAACTTCCGTCGATCATCCGATGAACCCTCGGTGATGCTCCTACGGACTTCCGGCAAACTCCTGGACTTTGCGACTATCCACTTGGCGAGTTCCGACGAGCTTCGCTTGGCAAGCTTCTGGACTTCACGGATCTGTTCTCGCAGAACCTCCGACGATCGTCTGAACTTCCGTCGAACTCTCGAACTCCCAACGTGATCATGAACTTGACTCTGGCGCAACTCCTGCTGCTTGTCTAACTTTTATCGTAGTTAATCCTGCACACTTATCTCAACATATAGATTAGACAATAAATGACAATTGACTTCATCATCAAAATCCGAGATTCAACAATCTCCCCCTTTTTGATGATGACAATCAATTGATAATGGAGTTATCCTTAACTCCCCCTGTCTATATGCCATAGTTGAGATAAGTCAACCTTGAATTCAAGACCTAAGAATTCAAGTGACGTATTGATAAGTTAGATCAGTTAAACTTATCAATACTCCCATCATGATACTCATCATGATGTCTTCAAAGATGATGTCAAGGCTTGACATACATCATCAAGTTTGTATGATTGTGTTTGTAACTATTCATCATGTAGTTTGAACATTATCATATAAAGTTGTGAAGCACTATTACATGATGCACACATTTGAAATATTCTAGCAAGTTTTGCATTTTCTTCACATGATAAGATATCAACTCAGGGCATAATGCAAACTTTAGCACATGTTCATATATCTCTTGGTGATGCAAGGATGGCATAATCATAGCAGTGTTTATAGCATCACTCATAGTATTTCTAATCATAGCAGTGTTTATCAATTCATATATCTCCCCCTTTGTCATCAACAAAAAGCATAGTAATTATGATACCAGGAAAATAGCAAGCTTATAGAGGAATTTTACATAGATTGCTTTAAATACGTCTTCCCCTTTTTGTTATAATCCATTGTCTAAGTAAAGATTTTGCAGGATGGAATACATACACATGAATCACTTCATCAAATCTATTTCAGAAACTTATTTTTCATGAAAGTGTACGAGAAAATCTGTTTTATAGCATTCGAATAAATTCGGACAAGATTTTGTTGCAGATTTTCACATATAATCATAGAAACATGACAATCAAGTGATTTGATCATTCAATATAGTCCAAAAAATAATTTTAACAAATTTATCTATTCGGACACATCAACATTCCTAATTCTCTTCGAATGAAATCAAATTGTTCTTCACTTAGAGGTTTTGTAAAAATGTCAGCTAGTTGATGTTTAGTATCAATGAACTCTATGGTTACGTCATGATTAGTGACATGATCTCGTATAAAGTGATGTCTAATATCAATATGTTTTGTTCTTGAGTGTTGTATAGGATTCTTAGTTAAGCATATTGCACTCGTGTTATCACATTTAATGGGAATATCTTTAAGATTAACTTTGTAATCTTCTAAAGTGTTTTTCATCCATACAACTTGTGCACAGCATGCACTTGCTGCAATATATTCAGCTTCGGTTATTGATAGAGCAACCGAGCTTTGTTTCTTAGATGTCCAGGAAATAAGGGCATGTCCTAAAAATTGACATGATCCTGATGTGCTTTTTCTATCTAGTCTACAGCCAGCGAAGTCCGCATCAGCATAAGCTGTTAACTCAAAATTTTCTGATTTTGGGTACCATAATCATAGATTTGTGGTTCCATTAAGATATCTAAGTATTCTTTTAACTGCTTTGAGATGAGATATCTTAGGGTTTGATTGAAATCTAGCACAAAGTCCTACACTGAACATGATGTCTGGTCTGGTGGCAGTGAGGTAAAGTAAACTTCCTATCATACCCCTATAAGTTTTTTGATCAAAGCTTTCTCGACTTTCATCAATTTCTAACTTAGTGGAGGTGCTCATAGGAGTGTTACTAGCCTTTGAGTTGTTCATATTAAACCTTTTTAATAAATTCATGGCATATTTAGTTTGACAAATAAAGATGTCATTGCTTAGTTGTTTGATTTGTAAACCTAAGAAGAATGTTAATTCTCCCATTAAGCTCATTTCGAATTCAAGACTCATGGTTTTAGCAAAAGATTCACAAAGAGATTCATTTGTAGAGCCAAAGATAATATCATCAACATAAATCTGAACAATGAGAAAATTATTTTCAAAATTCTTGATAAACAATGTAGTATCAATCTTGCCTTTTGTAAAGTAATTTTTGATAAGAAAAGAACTAAGTCTCTCATACCAAGCCCTTGGGGCTTGTTTTAAACCATAGAGAGCTTTAGTTAATCTAAACACATGATTATGGAGGCTATTATTTTTAAATCCAGGAGGTTGTTCAACATAAACTTCTTCGAAAATAAAGCCATTTAGAAAAGCGCTTTTAACATCCATTTGATATAACTTAAAATTATTACTACTAGCGTAGGCAAGGAGCATCCTTATGGCTTCCAATCGAGCCATAGGTGCGAAGGTTTCTTCGTAATCGATACCTTCTTCTTGGTTGAAACCTTTGGCCACTAATCTAGCCTTGTTTCTAACCACGCTACCATTTTCATCTTGCTTGTTTCTAAAAACCCATTTAGTACCAATAACTAAATGGTCATTTGGCCTAGGAACAAGCTTCCACACCTCATTTCTCTCAAATTGATTCAATTCATCTTGCATTGCGATAATCCATGAATCATCTTTCATGGTTTCGTCAACGCATTTGGGTTCAATTTGGGAGAGAAAGGCGGCGTTTGCACAAAAAGTTTTAAGAGAAGATCGTGTTTGAACCCCCTTTGACGTGTCTCATAAGATTAGCTCCTTGGGATGAGCTTCTACATACTTCCAATCCTTGGGTAAGGATATTTCGGGAGTGGATGCATCCAAGTTGCTAGTTGGAGAAGGGGTTTCATTTAAATTCAAGGAATCAAAATTAACATCTTCGTCACGATCATTTTTCATGATTTCGGAAATCTCATTGAAAACAACATGAATGGATTCTTCGATAATTAAAGTTCTTTTATTGAAGATACGAAAGGCTTTAGAAACAGTAGAATAACCAAGAAAGATTCCTTCATCGGATTTAGCATCAAATTTTCCTAAGTTGTCCTTTTCATTTAAGATAAAACACTTACACCCAAAGACTTTAAAATATGAAACATTGGGTTTTTTATTGTTCCATAACTCATAGGGAGTTTTGGTTAGTAGAGGTCTTACTAGAACTCTATTCAAAATGTAGCATGCAGTATTTACGGCTTCGGCCCAAAAATATTTGGGTAGGTTGTGTTCATTCAACATGGTTCTTGCCATTTCTTGTAAATTTCGATTTTTTCTTTCTACAACTCCATTTTGTTGAGGATTTCTAGGAGTAGAGAAATTATGGTTGTATTCATTGAGTTCACAAAATTCCTGGAAATCATGGTTTTGAAATTCACCACCATGATCACTTCTAATTGATGAAATCATAGACCCTTTCTCATTCTGAACAAGTTTGCAAAACTTGGTAAAAGATCTAAGGCACTCACTTTTCTGTTTTAAGAAGTAAGTCCATGCGTATCTGCTATAGTCATCCACGATGACGAAGGCGTATTTGCTACCTCCTAGGCTTGATGTGGAGATTGGTCCGAACAAGTCCATATGGATCAATTGTAAGGGCCTAGAGGTGCTTATTTGATTTTTAGATTTGAAGCTACTCTTAATTTGTTTACCTAATTGGCAAGCATCACATACATTATCTTTGATGAACTTGATATGAGGAATTCCTCTTACAAGTTCTTTGGATGATATTTGAGTGATTAGTTTAATGCTAGCATGACCTAATCTTCTATGTCATATCCAAGCATCCTCATTCAAAGCAGAAAAACACATTTCATTACACAAATCATTGATGTCAATAGTGTATACGTTATTTTGTTTCAATGCAATCATAGATATATTTTTGTGTGGTTTTTCAATGATGCAAGCATTAGATTCAAATCTTATAATATATCCTTTATCACATAATTGACTAATGCTCAAGAGGTTATGTTTTAAACCATCAACTAGCAAAATATCTTCAATAGAGAAGTTGGATTTGTTACCTATGGTTCCTTTGCCAATGATTTTACCCTTGTTGTTGTCTCCGAAGGTGACATATCCTTCGTCTATGCTAGTGAGCTTAGAGAATTGAGATGGATCTCCGGTCATATGCCTTGAGCATCCACTATCAAGGTACCATCTCTTGCTCCTAGCTTGCGAAGGTTTAGTTTTCTACAAGAAAGGATGATGTTTAGGTACCCATTTGCTTTTGGGTGCCTCATAAATAGATCTACATTTCTTATCATGTTGCATAGAATTTGTCATGGTTCCTTTAGGAACCCAAATCAATTTGTTTGGACTTATTTTCTTGAATGGACAACAATGTGTCTTGTGTCCAAATTTACAACAGAAGTTATATTTGTCTTGATATCGAATATGTAAGATGGAGCCTTTTATGAAGGTGGTTGGATTTTGGTGAGGACTTCTCACGAATCCAATTCCACTTCTTTTGGGAACGTGACCCTTGTTTGTAAGGATCATGTTCAATGACTTGCTACCAACCTCGAATTTCTTCAAGGTGTCCTTAAGTAGCAAGTTTTCTTTTTGGAGAGTTTCTAGATCATGGCATTTTATGCATGGGCTTAAACTATCATGATGTTCAGCATTTAACTTATCGAAATTACAAATAAGATTATCATGCTCCTTTTTTAGCAATTTGTATTTACTACTGATAGTCTTACACTCATCAAACAATTCATGGAAAGCATTTAATAATTCATCGAATGATAAATCTGCATCTATTGAATTTGTTACCTCATCTTCGATGGCCATTAAGGCGTAATGAGCAACTTGCTCGGTGTTGGACTCCTCTTCTTCGGATGCGCTCGAGTCATCCCATGTTGCTTGAAGCGCCTTCTTCTTTGATGTTTTCCTTTTGACTTGGGGACAATCACTCTTGTAGTGTCCCGGCATTTTGCATTCATAGCAGATTACTTGGTCCTTCTTGGGTTCAAGTTTATTTTTTGCATCATTCTTAAACTTGTTTCTTTTAAAGAACTTTTTAAACTTTCTTGTTAGAAGTGCCAAGTCATCATCACTTGAGTTTTCTCTCAAGTGGCATTCAGAAGTTTTGAGTGTCATATCCTTCCTGTTCTTTGGAAGGATGTCTTCTTACTCTTCATGAGCTTTACAAGTCATTTCGTAGGTCATTAATGACCCGATTAGTTCTTCAAGAGAGAAATTTCACAGATCTTTTGCCTCTTGAATAGCAGTGACTTTAGGATCCCAACTCTTAGGAAGGGATCTTAGTATCTTATTAACAAGCTCAAAATCAGAAAAGCTCTTTCCGAGTCCTTTTAGACCGTTGACGACATCCGTGAAACGGGTAAACATGTCGCCAATGGTTTCACTCGGTTTCATCCGGAAAAGTTCGAAAGAATGTAACAGCAAATTGATTTTTGACTCTTTTACTCTACTTGTGCCTTTATGGGTTACTTCGAGTGTGTGCCAAATATCAAATGCAGTTTCACAAGTTGAAACACGGTTAAACTCGTTTTTATCGTGCACAAAATAAGGCATTCATAGCCTTTGCATTAAGAGCGAAAGCCTTCTTCTCCAAATCATTCCAATCGATCATTGGAAGAGAAGACTTCGAAAATCCATTTTCGACAAGATTCCACAGTTCAAAATCCATAGAAATAAGAAAGATCCTCATTCGGGTCTTCCAGTAGGTGTAGTCCGTCCCACTGAACATGGGTGGACGCGTAATAGAATGCCCCTCTTGGTTTCTGGCGTATGCCATTTCTCTTGGGTTTTAATCCGTTAGAGAGTTAACCTTGCTCTGATACCAATTGTTAGGATCGAGAGCACTAAGAGGGGGGGGTGAATTAGTGCAACGGAAATCTTTCAGCGATTAAAAACGAAAGCTGCGTTCGTTTGATAAAACTATTTTGATGCAAAAGCCGATTCTAAGAATACTTATGATTAAGTGCAGTTTACGTCTAAATGTAGTTTGCGTCTAAATGCAGATTCCGTCTAAGCGCTGTTTGCGTCTAAGCGCAGTTTGCGTCTAAGCGTAGTGCAGTTTGCGTCTAAACGCAGTTTTACGTCTAAACACAGTTTTATGTCTAAACGTAGTTTTACGTCTAAACGCAGTTTGCGTCTAAACGCAGTTTTACGTCTAAACGTAGTTTTGCGTTTAAAAGTAGTTTACGTCTAAAACATAGTTTTACGTCTAAACACAGTTTGCACAGTTTACGTCTAAACGCAATTTTAAAGGGATCTGAACTTAGAAACTTCGTTCGTAAAAGCGCAGAAGACAGTTTTGCAGAATCAAAACGTAAACGTAAACTGTAATGTATGAAAACACCGATTTACGTCTGAATACAGATTCGGAAAGATCAGCACTTAGAAACTTGTTCGTAAAAGCGCAGAAGACAGTAGCTATGTAGGAGGTTTGCAGTAATGATAAAGTGCTCAAAATAAACACAAACCAGAGATTTAGAGTGGTTCGGTCAGTCTTGACCTACTCCACTTTTGGCTTCCTCCACCGATGAGGTCACCGACGTCAACTAGAGGCCTTCCTTCAATAGGCGAAGGCCAACTGCCCTTTTACAGATTCACTCCTTTTGATGGGCTCCGGAGACAACCCTTACAGGACCTTTCTCTCCTCTCATTACAACTCAAGACTTGAAGAACAGAAAGAGGAGAACTTTAGGACTTTACACAAATTTGAGTTCTTAGAATCACAGAAAAGATCAAGAATTTGGTGTAGGTCTGTATCTTTTCAGTGCTGAATGGGTGGGGTATTTATAGGCCCTAACCCAATTCAAATTTGGAGCTCAAAACGATCAAATCCCGGAATTCCGGGACCAGGCGGTTGCACCTCCTGACTGGAGAGGTTGCACCGCCTGGCAGAGCTCGAAGATTGAGCCCAGGCGGTTGCACCTCTGTGTCAGGGCGGTTGCACCGCCTGAGTCTGGCTCGGAGACTGAGCCCCAAGCGGTGCCACCTCTTGACTGAGGTGGTTGCACCTCTCTGCCAGAGCTCGAATGTTATTACTATTACATGCCTTGACAACGCTTGATCAAATAACATGTTGCAAATTATGTGACAAATATTTTTAACCAAATGCATGTAAGAAGTTCATTTTTCGGGTTGTATGCTAAAAATGGGATGTTCCCGTACACTCTTATGAAAACTCTTTGGAAAATGACTTTCCTCCGTCAAGCAAAAACAATAAAGAGATATATGTGTCATGACTTCCTTTATATGCTTGATAATGCTATCATGCTTTTTGTTGATGACAAAGGGGGAGAAACATATGAATTGATAAACACTATGTCATAGCTGAACTGCCATAATCATATCTATGTCATAGTTGCAAATACTTGAGTGATGCTATAAACAATGTTATGCCATCCTTGCATCACCAAGAGATATGTGAACATGCGCTATAGTTTGCATCAAATCTTGATTTGATATTCTATATTGTGAAGAAAATGCAAACTTGCTAGAAAATCTCAAATGTGTGCATCATGTAAAAAGTCCTTCATAGCTTTATATGATTACATGATGAATGGTTACAAACACTATCATACAAACTTGATGATGTATGTCATGCCTTGACATAATTCTTGAAGAGATACATCATGATGGGCATCATGATGGGAGCATTGATAAGTTTAACTGATCTAACTTATCAATACGTCACTTGAATTCTTAGGTCTTGAATTCAAGGTTGACTTATCTCAACTATGGCATATAGATAGGGGGAGTTAAGGACAACTCCTTTATCAATTGATTGTCATCATCAAAAAGGGGGAGATTGTTGAATCTCGGATTTTGATGATGAAGTCAATTGTCATTTGTTATCTAATCTATGTGTTGAGATAAGTGTGCAGGATTAACTACGATAAGAGTAAGACAAGCAGCAGGTGTTGCGCCGGAGTCAAGATCATGATCACGTTGGGAGTTCGAGAGTTCGACGGAAGTTCGGACGGTCGTCGGAGGTTCAGCGAGAACAGATCCGAGAAGTCCAGAAGCTTGCCAAGCGAAGCTCGTCGGAACTAGCCAAGTGGATCGTCGCAAAGTCCAGGAGTATGCCAGATGTCCGCAGAAGGATCACCGAGGGTTATCGGTTGATCGACGGAAGTTGGCAGGAAACTCGCCGGAAGAAGCGATTGACGCATCGGAGCAAAGCTGCAGAAGTTGTCTTAGAGTTAATCGTAGTTAGCATGATGATTAAGCATGAAAATGGGAGGTGATCCCATTAGCTTAATCTTGGGGCAATTGGGCCCCTGAAAAGATTCAAAGTGGGCCGAATGGAGTGAACCATTCGGACCCTGATTGCACCAGGAGGTGCAACCGCCCCAACCAGGAGGTGCAACCGCCTGGGCTGTGGGGTTGGGAGGTGCAACCGCCCCAGCCAGGAGGTGCAACCGCCAGGGCTGCGAGGCTGGGAGGTGCAACCGCCCCAGCCGAGAGGTGCAACCGCCCAGAGCTCAGTCTTCGAGCTAGACTGGGCGGTGCAACCTCCTCTGCCAAGAGGTAGCACCGCCAGAGCTCAAGTTTCGAGCTCTGCCAGGCGATGCAACCACCGAGCTCAGTCTTCGAGCTCTGGCAGAGAAGTGCATCAGCCTGAGCTCAGTCTCGAGCTCTGCCAGGTGATGCAATCACCGAGCTCAGTCTTCGAGCTCTGGCAGAGAGGTGGATCAGCCTGAGCTCAGCTTGGAGCTCTGCCAGGTGATGCAACCACCGAGCTCAGTTTCGAGCTCTGCCAGGTGATGCAATCACCAAGCTCAGTCTTCGAGCTCTGCCAGGTGATGCAACCATCGAGCTCAGTCTTCGAGCTCTGGCAGAGAGAAGCAATCGCCTGAGCTCAGTCTTCGAGCTCTGCCAGGCGGTGCCACCTCTCCAGTCAAGAGGTGCAACCGCCTGATCCCAGAATTCTGGGATTTGATCGATTTGATCGTTTTGAGCTCGAATTTTGAATTGGGTTGGGGCCTATAAATACCCCACCCATTCAGCACTGAAAAGATACAGACCTACACCGAAATCTTGATCTTTTCTGTGATTCTAAGAAGCTCAAAAGTGTTGTAAAGCCTTTAAGTCTCCTCCTTCTGTTCTTCAAGTTTTCAATTGTAAAGTGAGGAGAGAAAGGTCTGTAAAGGTTGTCTCCTGAGCCTGTCAAAAGGAGAGAAATTGTAAGAGGGAAGTTTGGCCTTCGCCCATTGAAGGAAGGCACCTAGTTGACGTCGGCAACCTCATCGGTGGAGGAAGCCAAAAGTGGAGTAGGTCAAGGCTGACCGAACCACTCTAAATCTCTGGTTTGCGTTTATTTTCGAGCACTTTATCATTACTGCAAACCTCCCTCATCACTACTGCTCTCTGCGCTTTCACGAACAAGTTCTAAGTGCTGTTCTTCCAAATCTGCATTCAGACATAAATTCGTATTTTCATACATTACAGTTTACGTTTACGTTTGATTCTGCAGAACTATTTTCCGTGCTTTTACGAACGAGCTTCTTTGCAGTTTACGCTTACATTTTAATCCTATTAATAACTGCAATCTGTCCTCCATGATTTCACGAACGAGTTTCAACATTTAGACGTAAAACTGCATTCAGACGTAAATCGGCTTTCCTCGCTCAATCATCAGATTTCAGTTCACGTTTACGTCTTGATTTCAACTGCATACTGCCTTCTGCGAGTATACAAACGAGTTTCAAAGTTTAGACGTAAATCTGCGTCTAGACGTAAAACTGCGTTTAGACGTAAATCTGCGTTTAGACGTAAAACTGCGTTTAAACGTAAAACTGCGTTTAGACGCAAATCTGCGTTTAGACGTAAATCTGTGTTTAGACGTAAATCTGCATTTAGACGTAAATCTGCATTTAGACGTAAATCTGAGTTTAGACGCAAAACTGCGCTTAGACGCAAAACTGCGCTTAGACGCAAAACTGCGCTTAAACGCAATCTGCGCTTAGACGCAAACTGCACTTAGATACAAACTGAGAATTTGCTTTTGCATCATAATAGTTTTTGAATGAACGCAGCTTTTGGTTTTTAAATTATTGTAAGATTTCCGCTGCACTAATTCACCCCCCCCCCCTCTTAGTGCTCTCGATCCTAACAATTGGTATCAGAGCAAGGTTAACTCTCTAAAGGATTAAAACCCAAGAGAGATGGCATACGCCGGAAACCAAGAGGGGCATTCGATTACACGTCCACCCATGTTCAGTGGAACGGACTACACTTACTGGAAGATCCGAATGAGGATCTTTCTGATTTCTATGGATTTTGAACTGTGGAACCTTGTTGAAAACGGTTTTTCAAAGTCTTCTCTTCCAATGATCGATTGGAATGAGTTGGAAAAGAAGGCTTTCGCTCTTAATGCAAAGGCTATGAATGCCTTATTTTGCGCACTTGATAAAAACGAGTTTAATCGTGTTTCAACTTGCGAAACTGCTTTTGATATTTGGCACACACTTGAAGTGACCCACGAGGGCACAAGTAGAGTGAAAGAGTCAAAAATCAATCTGTTGCTTCATTCTTTTGAACTTTTCCGAATGAAACCGAGTGAAACCATTGGCGACATGTTTACCCGTTTCACGGATGTCGTCAACGGTCTAAAAGGACTCGGAAAGAGCTTTTCGGATTTTGAGCTTGTTAACAAGATACTAAGATCCCTTCCTAAAAGTTGGGATCCTAAAGTCACTGCTATTCAAGAGGCAAAAGATCTGCGAAATTTCCCTCTTGAAGAACTAATCGGGTCATTAATGACCTACGAAATGACCTGCAAAGCTCATGAAGAGCAAGAAGACATCCTTCCAAAGAACAGGAAGGATATGGCACTTAAAACTTCTGAATGCCACTTGAGAGAAAACTCAAGTGATGAGGATTGTGACGATGACTTGTCACTTTTGACAAGAAAGTTTAAGAAATTCTTCAAAAGAAACAAGTTTAAAAACGATGTGAAAAATAAACTTGAACCCAAGAAGGACCAAGTGATCTGCTACGAATGTAAAAAACCGGGACACTACAAGAGTGATTGTCCCCAAGTCAAGAAAAGAACAACAAAGAAGAAGGCGCTCCAAGCAACATGGGATGATTCGAGCGCATCTGAGGAAGAGGAATCCAACACCGAGCAAGTTGCTCATTACGCCTTTATGGCCATCGAAGAGGAGGTAACGGATTTATTAGATGCTGATTTATCTTTCGATGAATTATTAAATGCCTTCCATGATTTATTTGATGAATGCAAAGTTATAAATAGAAAATACAAGTTGCTAAAAAAGGTACATGATAATCTTACTTGTGAGTTTGATAAGTTAAAAGTCGAACATCATGATAGTTTAAATTCATGTATCAAATGTCATGATTTAGAAACTATACAAAAAGAAAACTTGCTACTTAAGGACACCTTGAAGAAATTCGAGGTTGGTAGCAAGTCATTAAACATGATCCTTACAAACAAGGGTCATGCTCCCAAAAGAAGTGGGATTGGATTTGTGAGGAGTCCTCACCGAAATCCAACTACCTTTGTAAAAGGCCCCATCTTACATGTTCAACACCAAACCAAGTGCAACTTTTGTTGCAAATCTGGACACAAGACACATTGTTGTCCATTCAAGAAAATAAGTCCAAACAAATTAATTTGGGTTCCTAAAGGAACCATGATAAACTCTATGCAACATGATAGAAAATGTAGATCTATTTATGAGGCACCCAAAAGCAAATGGGTACCTAAACATCATCCTTTCTTGTAGAAAACTAAACAATCGCAAGCTAGGAGCAAGAAATGGTACCTTGATAGTGGATGCTTAAGGCATATGACCGGAGATCCATCTCAATTCTCTAAGCTCTCTAGCATAGACGAAGGATATGTCACCTTCGGAGACAACAACAAGGGTAAAATCATTGGCAAAGGAACCATAGGTAACAAATCCAACCTCTCTATTGAAGATGTTTTACTAGTTGATGGTTTAAAACATAACCTCTTGAGCATTAGTCAATTATGTGATAAAGGATATATTATAAGATTTGAATCTAATGCCTGCATCATTGAAAAACCACACAAAAATATATCCATGATTGCATTAAAACAAAACAACGTATACACTATTGACATCAATGACTTATATGATGAAATGTGCTTTGCCGTTATGAATGAGGATGCTTGGCTATGGCATAGAAGATTAGGTCATGCTAGCATGAAACTAATCAATCAAGTATCATCTAGAGAACTTGTAAGAGGAATTCCTCATATCAAGTTCATCAAAGATAATGTATGTGATGCTTGCCAATTAGGTAAGCAAATTAGGGGTAGCTTCAAAGCTAAGAATCAAATAAGCACCTCTAGGCCCTTACAATTGATCCATATGGACTTGTTCGGACCAATCTCTACATCGAGTCTAGGAGGTAGCAAATACGCCTTTGTCATTATTGATGACTACAGCAGATATACATGGACCTACTTCTTAAAACAAAAAAATGAATGCTTTAGACATTTTACCAAGTTTTGTAAACTTGTTCAAAATGAGAAGGAATCTATGATTTCGTCAATTAGAAGTGATCACGGTGGAGAATTTCAAAACCATGACTTCCAAGAATTCTGTGAACTCAACGGATACAACCATAACTTCTCTACTCCAAGAAATCCTCAACAAAATGGGGTAGTAGAAAGAAAAAATCGAAATTTACAAGAAATGGCAAGAACCATGTTGAATGAACATAGCCTACCCAAATATTTTTGGGCCGAAGCGGTAAACACTGCATGCTATATTTTAAATAGAGTCCTAGTAAGACCCTTACTCACCAAAACTCCTTATGAGTTATGGAATAACAAAAAACCCAATGTCTCATATTTTAAAGTCTTTGGGTGTAAGTGTTTTATCTTGAATGAAAAGGATAACTTAGGAAAATTCGATGCTAAATCTGATGAAGGAATCTTTCTTGGTTATTCTTCGGTTTCTAAAGCTTTTCGCATCTTCAATAAAAGAACCTTAATTATTGAAGAATCCATCCATGTTGTTTTCAATGAGATTTCAGAAATTAAGAAAAATGATCTTGATGATGATGTTAATTTTGATTCCTTGAATTTAAACGAAACCCCGTCTCCAACTAGCAACTTGGTTGCATCCACTTCCAAAACATCCTTACCCAAGGATTGGAAGTATATAGATGCTCATCCTAAGGAGCTAATCCTAGGAGACACATCAAAGGGGGTTCAAACACGATCTTCTTTTAAAAACTTTTGTGCCAACGCCGCTTTTCTCTCCCAAATTGAACCCAAATGTGTTGATGAAGCCATGAAAGATGATTCATGGATTATCGCAATGCAAGATGAATTAAATCAATTTGAGAGAAATGAGGTGTGGACGCTTGTTCCTAGGCCAAACGACCATTTAGTAATTGGTACTAAATGGGTCTTTAGAAACAAGCAAGATGAAAATGGTATCGTGGTTAGAAACAAGGCTAGATTAGTGGCCAAAGGTTTCAACCAAGAAGAAGGTATCGATTACGAAGAAACCTTCGCACCTGTGGCTCGATTGGAAGCCATAAGGATGCTCCTTGCCTACGCTAGTTGCAATAATTTTAAGTTATTTCAAATGGATGTTAAAAGCGCTTTTCTAAATGGTTTCATTTCCGAAGAAGTTTATGTTGAACAACCTCCTGGATTTGAAAATAATGGCTACCCTAATCATGTGTTTAGATTAACTAAAGCTCTCTATGGTTTAAAACAAGCCCCAAGGGCTTGGTATGAGAGACTTAGCTCTTTTCTCATTGAAAATAATTTCATAAAAGGCAAGGTTGATACTACATTGTTTATCAAGAATTTTGAAAATGATTTTCTCATTGTTCAGATTTATGTTGATGATATTATCTTTGGTTCTACAAATGAATCTCTTTGTGAATCCTTTGCGAAAACTATGAGTCATGAATTCGAAATGAGTCTAATGGGAGAGTTAACATTCTTCTTAGGCCTACAAATCAAACAACTAAGCAATGGCATATTTATTAGTCAAACCAAATATGCTGTGAGTTTGCTAAAGAAGTTCAAAATGAATAATTCAAAAGCCATTGACACTCCTATGAGCACCTCCACTAAGTTAGAAATTGATGAGAATGGAGAAAGCTTCGATCAAAAAACCTATAGGGGTATGATAGGAAGTTTACTTTACCTTACTGCCACCAGACCAGACATCATGTTCAGTGTAGGACTTTGTGCTAGATTTCAATCAGACCCTAAGATATCTCATCTCAAAGCAGTCAAAAGAATACTCAAATATCTTAATGGAACTACCAATCTAGGATTATGGTACCCAAAATCAGAAAATTTTCAATTAACAGCCTATGCTGATGCGGACTTCGCTGGCTGTAAACTAGACAGAAAAAGCACATCAGGATCATGTCAATTTTTAGGACATGCCCTTGTATCCTGGTCATCTAAGAAACAAAACTCGGTTGCCCTATCAACAACCGAAGCTGAATACATTGCAGCAAGTGCATGCTGTGCACAAGTTGTATGGATGAAAAACACTTTAGAAGATTACAAAGTGAATCTTAAAGATATTCCCATTAAATGTGATAACACGAGTGCAATATGCTTAACTAAAAATCCTATACAACACTCAAGAACAAAACACATTGATATTAGACATCACTTTATACGAGATCATGTCACTAATCATGATGTAACCATAGAGTTTATTGATACCAAACATCAACTAGCTGATATCTTCACAAAACCCCTATGTGAAGAACAATTTGATTACATAAGAAGAGAATTAGGAATGTTGATGTGTCCGAATACTTAAACTAGTTAAAATTATTTTTCGAATGTTATTACTATTACATGCCTTGACAACGCTTGATCAAATAACATGTTGCAAATTATGTGACAAATATTTTTAACCAAATGCATATAAGAAGTTCATTTTTCGGGTTGTATGCTAAAAATGGGATGTTCCCGTACACTCTTATGAAAACTCTTTGGAAAATGACTTTCCTCCGTCAAGCAAAAACAATAAAGAGATATATGTGTCATGACTTCCTTTATATGCTTGATAATGCTATCATGCTTTTTGTTGATGACAAAGGGGGAGAAACATATGAATTGATAAACACTATGTCATAGCTGAACTGCCATAATCATATCTATGTCATAGTTGCAAATACTTGAGTGATGCTATAAACAATGTTATGCCATCCTTGCATCACCAAGAGATATGTGAACATGCGCTATAGTTTGCATCAAATCTTGATTTGATATTCTATATTGTGAAGAAAATGCAAACTTGCTAGAAAATCTCAAATGTGTGCATCATGTAAAAAGTCCTTCATAGCTTTATATGATTACATGATGAATGGTTACAAACACTATCATACAAACTTGATGATGTATGTCATGCCTTGACATAATTCTTGAAGAGATACATCATGATGGGCATCATGATGGGAGCATTGATAAGTTTAACTGATCTAACTTATCAATACGTCACTTGAATTCTTAGGTCTTGAATTCAAGGTTGACTTATCTCAACTATGGCATATAGATAGGGGGAGTTAAGGACAACTCCTTTATCAATTGATTGTCATCATCAAAAAGGGGGAGATTGTTGAATCTCGGATTTTGATGATGAAGTCAATTGTCATTTGTTATCTAATCTATGTGTTGAGATAAGTGTGCAGGATTAACTACGATAAGAGTAAGACAAGCAGCAGGTGTTGCGCCGGAGTCAAGATCATGATCACGTTGGGAGTTCGAGAGTTCGACGGAAGTTCGGACGGTCGTCGGAGGTTCAGCGAGAACAGATCCGAGAAGTCCAGAAGCTTGCCAAGCGAAGCTCGTCGGAACTAGCCAAGTGGATCGTCGCAAAGTCCAGGAGTATGCCGGATGTCCGCAGAAGGATCACCGAGGGTTATCGGTTGATCGACGGAAGTTGGCAGGAAACTCGCCGGAAGAAGCGATTGACGCATCGGAGCAAAGCTGCAGAAGTTGTCTTAGAGTTAATCGTAGTTAGCATGATGATTAAGCATGAAAATGGGAGGTGATCCCATTAGCTTAATCTTGGGGCAATTGGGCCCCTGAAAAGATTCAAAGTGGGCCGAATGGAGTGAACCATTCGGACCCTGATTGCACCAGGAGGTGCAACCGCCCCAGCCAGGAGGTGCAACCGCCTGGGCTGTGGGGTTGGGAGGTGCAACCGCCCCAGCCAGGAGGTGCAACCGCCAGGGCTGCGAGGCTGGGAGGTGCAACCGCCCCAGCCGAGAGGTGCAACCGCCCAGAGCTCAGTCTTCGAGCTAGACTGGGCGGTGCAACCTCCTCTGCCAAGAGGTAGCACCGCCAGAGCTCAAGTTTCGAGCTCTGCCAGGCGATGCAACCACCGAGCTCAGTCTTCGAGCTCTGGCAGAGAAGTGCATCAGCCTGAGCTCAGTCTCGAGCTCTGCCAGGTGATGCAATCACCGAGCTCAGTCTTCGAGCTCTGGCAGAGAGGTGGATCAGCCTGAGCTCAGCTTGGAGCTCTGCCAGGTGATGCAACCACCGAGCTCAGTTTCGAGCTCTGCCAGGTGATGCAATCACCAAGCTCAGTCTTCGAGCTCTGCCAGGTGATGCAACC
Source organism: Musa acuminata AAA Group (assembly GCF_036884655.1). NCBI lineage: Eukaryota > Viridiplantae > Streptophyta > Magnoliopsida > Zingiberales > Musaceae > Musa > Musa acuminata. Next base: position 36,369,460 of record NC_088331.1, on the reverse strand, counting down.
ATCGAGCTCAGTCTTCGAGCTCTGGCAGAGAGAAGCAATCGCCTGAGCTCAGTCTTCGAGCTCTGCCAGGCGGTGCCACCTCTCCAGTCAAGAGGTGCAACCGCCTGATCCCAGAATTCTGGGATTTGATCGATTTGATCGTTTTGAGCTCGAATTTTGAATTGGGTTGGGGCCTATAAATACCCCACCCATTCAGCACTGAAAAGATACAGACCTACACCGAAATCTTGATCTTTTCTGTGATTCTAAGAAGCTCAAAAGTGTTGTAAAGCCTTTAAGTCTCCTCCTTCTGTTCTTCAAGTTTTCAATTGTAAAGTGAGGAGAGAAAGGTCTGTAAAGGTTGTCTCCTGAGCCTGTCAAAAGGAGAGAAATTGTAAGAGGGAAGTTTGGCCTTCGCCCATTGAAGGAAGGCACCTAGTTGACGTCGGCAACCTCATCGGTGGAGGAAGCCAAAAGTGGAGTAGGTCAAGGCTGACCGAACCACTCTAAATCTCTGGTTTGCGTTTATTTTCGAGCACTTTATCATTACTGCAAACCTCCCTCATCACTACTGCTCTCTGCGCTTTCACGAACAAGTTCTAAGTGCTGTTCTTCCAAATCTGCATTCAGACGTAAATTCGTATTTTCATACATTACAGTTTACGTTTACGTTTGATTCTGCAGAACTGTTTTCCGTGCTTTTACGAACGAGCTTCTTTGCAGTTTACCCTTACATTTTAATCCTATTAATAACTGCAATCTGTCCTCCACGATTTCACGAACGAGTTTCAACATTTAGACGTAAAACTGCATTCAGACGTAAATCGGCTTTCCTCGCTCAATCATCAGATTTCAGTTCACGTTTACGTCTTGATTTCAACTGCATACTGCCTTCTGCGAGTATACAAACGAGTTTCAAAGTTTAGACGTAAATCTGCGTCTAGACGTAAAACTGCGTTTAGACGTAAATCTGCGTTTAGACGTAAAACTGCGTTTAAACGTAAAACTGCGTTTAGACGTAAATCTGCGTTTAGACGTAAATCTGCATTTAGACGTAAATCTGCATTTAGACGTAAATCTGAGTTTAGACGTAAAACTGCGCTTAGACGCAAAACTGCGCTTAGACGCAAAACTACGCTTAAACGCAATCTGCGCTTAGACGCAAACTGCACTTAGATACAAACTGAGAATTTGCTTTTGCATCATAATAGTTTTTGAACGAACGCAGCTTTTGGTTTTTAAATTATTGTAAGATTTCCGCTGCACTAATTCACCCCCCCCCCTCTTAGTGCTCTCGATCCTAACAGGATTTTGATGATGAAACTAATTGATTGTGTTTAGATGTTTAACTGCATTTTGAGTGATGCAGGTCTACTCGATCAGGATTAGACAGTTGACGTAGGAGGAATTGACGTTGCGCCGGAGGAGATCACGTAAGGATATTGGACGGCAGAAGGCTTCGGACGTCGGGCATCGGGCCAAGGAGAGCGGAACTGCGCCAAGGATATCGGGGTTGCGGAGGTCAACCACCGATTGGGCAACAAACCGCAAGAGAGGATGATGCGCTGAAGAATCGGACGAAGTGCCAACCAATGACGTGCCGGGCAACGGAATCTCGATTCGCATTGTAACAATTGTCTAGATCGGAGTAGAGTTTTGGATTGTGTGTGCAGGATTAACTACGATAACGATGAAGACATAAAGTGAAACAAAGTGCGGAGTCAAGCGCGAAGGATTCGTTGGGAGTTCAAGAGTTTGACGGAAGTCCGAAGGTTCGTCGGGAACACTGCCGGAACTCGCCGAGAGAGATCGGAGCTTGCCGAAGAAGCTCATTGGAACTCGCCAAGATCAAATCGTGAAGTTTAAGAGCTTGCCGGGAGTCCGTAGAATGGTTTCAGAGAGTTTATCGGAAGACCGTCGAAAGTTCGTCGGAAGCTCGCCGGAAGAAGTCTTGACTTTTGGATTTTGTAATAGCTTATAAAATGTCTTTAAATTCATAGTTAGCATGTTAATTAGGGTTAGGATTAGGTATTAATCCTATAACCCAAGTAGGGGCCAATTGGGCTCGAGTTCGGACTAGTTTGGGCCAAGATTGAAGCCCAACTAGTGGGCTGAAAACACTGTAGTTAGGCTGAAAACACTGTAGGCGGTAGCACCGCCTGGGCTGGGCAGTGGCACCGCCCAGTGCCCGAGAGCTGGGCGGTAGCACCGCCTGAGATGGGCGATGGCACCGCCCAGCACTATCAACGTCTGACAGTAGCAGGCGGTGGCACCGCCAGCATCGGGAACTCCACGAGAATTCAAATTTGGAGCTCAAATTTGAATCCTCTTGAGGCCTATAAATACCCCTCAAATCTCAGCTGAGATTACAACTTTTGAGAAGCATTTTGATTGAGAGAAAAGTCTTAGAAAGTCTTAGCAAGTCTTGTTTTCAATTTGCTAGAGAGTTCTCCTCCTTCTTTCTTATTGAAAATTTGTAAGAGGTTGAACTACTTGTAAAAGGTTGTAAGAGGGGTATTTACCCTTCCATTTCAAGAGATTTGCTAGTGGAAGGTGGGAGCCTCATCGAAGAGGGGCCTCGCAAGTGGATGTAGGTCATTTGATCGAACCACTCTAAAATCGGCGTAATCTCTGGTTTGCTTTTCATTGTCGCTGTTTACATTACTGCAAACCTTCTTACATGCTTTAGTTACTTATTACCTTTGCTGCGCAACTCTAAGAATACGCTTTCAAGTTAAGCTTTTCAAGTTCCGTTCTTATCGTACGAAAGATTTTCTAAAACCAAAGTTTTAATCCGCTGCACTAATTCACCCCCCCCCTCTTAGTGCCGCTCCGATCCTAACAATTGGTATCAGAGCCCGGTATTTCTCATTTCGGATTTACACCCGAGAGAAATGACTTTTTATGGCTTTCAAGAGGGCTTATCGGTTTTTCGTCCACCGTTGTTTAACGGATTGAACTACACTTATTGGAAAACTCGAATGAGAGTTTTCTTAATTTCTATGAATTTGGATTTATGGAATATCGTTGAAAATGGTTTTCAACTTCCCTCTAAACCGATGAACGAATGGTCAGATTTGGAGAAGAAGTATTTTTCTTTAAACGCAAAGGCTATAAATGCCTTATTTTGCGCTTTAGACAAAAATGAGTTCAATCGGATTTCTACGTGCGAAACGACTTTTGTTATTTGGCGAACACTTAAAATCACGCACGAGGGAACTAGTAGAGTCAACGACTCGAAAGTTAACATTTTATTGCATGATTTTGAGCTTTTTCAAATGCAACCAAGTGAGACTATAGGCGACATGTACACCCGTTTCACGGATGTCGTCAATAATCTAAGAGTTCTTTGTAAATCTTTTTCGAATTTTGATCTCGTAAGCAAGATCTTAAGATCCCTTCCAAAAAGGTGGGATTCTAAAATAACCACAATACAAGAAACAAAAGATTTAAATATTTTTCCACTTGAAGAACTTATCGGCTCATTGATGACATATGAAATGGTGCGTAATGCACACGATAAACATAATGAACACTTGAACCACCTTCCAAAGAACAGGAAGGATTTGGAACTCCGGACAAATGAATACCACTTGAGCGATGACTCAAGTGATGAGGACAATGATGAACTTGAACTTTAAACACTAAATCTTAATAAGTTTATTAAACAAAAATATAAAATAAACAATGAACTTGAACGGAGGAAGAGGCCAAAGAAGAGGAAGGCAACCAAGGATGAATCAAGAACTTCCAAAGGTGAAACGGCGAATTGGGCTTTGACGAGCTTCAACTACAAGGTAAGTAACTCAACTCTTTTGAATTATTTTGAAATTACTTGAGTGCTTAACTTAGTTAGTAGGATTTTTTTTATGCTTTTCTTTCTAGTATTTTTGAAAAATTAAAAATTATGAATGATGATTGCTTAATTTGTGATAATACAAAATTCCATGAATGTTTATGATTTTCGTATTGGATTTTGATGTATGGTTTTGACATAAAATTAATTTGCATGATTATGTTTAATAGGATTAATCTATGATTGTGTATTTTGATATTATGCATGAGAATTTAAAATGATGATACCCTATGTTTTGGAATGATGCCTTGATGGTGATGATGCTTTCGGTTCTAAACATGATGATCAACACTTTCATAAACATTTTCTTTTACTCAATCCAAAATGAAACACAAACAAAAATAAATATATATGTATGATCGTGATAAATTCATGTTGATTTTAGTTTCAAAACAAGATGCATTGTTTGCTACAAATTAAACATCATGATAATGGCATGTTTTATGATAATGCTTACACACCAAATGTGATTAATAAATAGAAGCAAACATAACGATGATTTTGCTCTCAACATGATGCATAGTTTTTACATGAAAATTTTAAATATGCTCATATGAAATCAATTGCATGACATGAAAATGGATTCTCTATCCTATTGAAATTAATGAACTCATTTCATGAATTATGTGAATATCTTGAATCAAATCTTTTGGAAAATGCCACATGCTTAATGCGATTCGACTTAATAAATCTTTATTTGCCTTTCTATCTTGAATGTTGACATTTCTTTTTAAAGCAAAGGCATGCTTATAAGAAGCAAAACACATGAATAGAAATTTATAAAAATGAAATACAATCCTCTATGTTATTGATTTTTCAATAAATCTATGCTTGTCATATATAAATTTATTGAATGTAATTTTGAGGATGATTTCAAATTTGACAAATACTTGATTCGTATTTACGACATTAGATACATTTTAAATATGAATCATGCTTCAATCTTGTTAAATGCTTCAATCATTTTCTATCTCTAAAGTTCTCGATTTTTTATGAAATACAAGTGATAAATTCATTTATGATATCTTGTAAATCACTTGAATTATGAATGAGATTTTGATGATGTGTTAAAGAATCACTTAAAAAGAAAATGTTTTTCCCATCTTAGCGAGATTAATGATTTCATGATATTGTGTGAATCTCGAAATTGATTTTGATGAAATGGTAATAACGTTATTCATGTTATGAATCTCAAAAATGATAATTTGATTATGATTTTTTTTGAGTTAATGAATTAACTTGAATGAAACTTTGTTTCAACTGAATCATGAACTTGTTAAGAACAATTTTAATGAATCGTGAATCATATCTTTGGTATTCATGAATTGATCCTCATTGATATCTTTCATGAATTCTTTGTATATTTGGCTTGTCGAACGGTTGAAATATTTAGCCATTGAGTCCTCCCTTTCTTTTTTACTTTGATAAAGGGGGAGAAGGTTTTGCTAGCTTGTGCATTGAAAATGAAAGTAAACTTCCTAGCATGCTAAGTAAAACTTGCAAGCTTGCACTTCTCAAAAAGAGAAGAAAGATCTTGCCTAACAATATAATTGCTCTAGCCATGCTTTGTATCGAAATTAGGTTGATATCCTTAGAAGCATCGCATTAAATTTTTTAGTGTATCGCAATGTATCACATGTATCGCAAATTGAAAATTTTGAGACTATTATCATTTCATGTTTCACGATTGATATCTTTCATTGATATGATAAATTATCATTTCATCATATATCACACAATGATATCATGCTTTGCGATTGTATCATGTGATTCTTGCTGAATTTTCATATTGAATTCCTTTAAGATATGATTTCTTTGTATTTATGGCTTGCTTGGCTTGAAATGTTTTTGGCATGATGCATGCAATGATGAAATATTCATAAAGTTAAAATGATGTATCTAATACTTATGACAATGATGTACATGATGTATTTATTGCATATGATGTGTATCATAAATGCTTTAAATGATGAATGATTGGTATCATGATCAACGTGTTGATAAATGCTTAAAAATTTTAATGTTTGAGTATCATGTATGATATGCCTATTAATGATGATTGATTTGTTTTTCGGTATCGTGCATAAAAAATAAGGTTTTTGAAATTGTGTATGTTTTAATTTGAATATATAATGATGCACAAATAAGAATGATACTTACCTTTGTCATAATATGAAAATTAATATAAGGGTCTTCCCATCTTTTTGACAATGACAAAGGGGGAGCAAGAATTTCTACGTGGACATCATGAAAAGAGGCAAACTAACTAGCTTGCACAATTCAAGATGAAAGCAAAAATTGCACTTCTCAAAAGAGAAAGAGAAGATGCAAATGTAACATTTGCCAAATTGTTTGCTTGCCTCATGTAAAATATTATCTCTTGCTAGTTTGGCATTTTTGCTAGCTTGTATATTGTGAAACTTACATATCGTAAAAATTGCTAGCTTGTAGTCTAAAGAGAGCAAAAAGTTGCTATCTCAAAAAGAGCAAATGTGCTATCTTGCCTATCTTAAGAGGCAAAAATGCTAACTTGCACATCTAGCAAAACTTGACAAATTTGCATATTTCAAGAAGCAAAAGTTGCTTTCTTGAACATCTCAAAACTGCTAGCTTGCATGTTCTAAAATATTATAATATTGCTAGAACTTGCTATCTTGAACATTACCAAAAGTGCTATCTTGTATGCTGTAAAACTTGCATATCTAAAACTTGATAGCTTGAATGTTCTAAGCATGATGTAATAATTGCTAAAGTTTTCTAGCTTCAAAATTGCATGATGATAAAACTTGATATTATGTTTTTCATGCAATGAGTTGAACCCATATAACAAACACTTGATTGTGGTACTTCTCCTTTTTGTTGATGACAAAGGGGGAGAAGTATGTTGATGACATGATATGCATAAGTTTATGCATATGTTCATGATGATGTGTTGCAAGTATTCATGATGAATATTGCAATGACTTGAATTTAGTTTGAATTCAAGATTCTATCAAAATGGCATATTGATAGGGGGAGTTTGGTTAAACTCCGGGGAGTTTAGGTTAACTCCGTTAGTCATCAATTAGTTGTCATCATAAAAAAGGGGGAGATTGTTGAATCTCGGATTTTGATGATGAAACTAATTGATTGTGTTTAGATGTTTAACTGCATTTTGAGTGATGCAGGTCTACTCGATCAGGATTAGACAGTTGACGCAGGAGGAATTGACGTTGCGCCGGAGGAGATCACGTCAGGATATTGGATGGCAGAAGGCTTCGGACGTCGGGCATCGGGCCAAGGAGAGTGGAACTGTGCCAAGGATATCGGGGTTGCGGAGGTCAACCACCGATTGGGCAACAAGCCGCAAGAAAGGATGATGCGCTGAAGAATCGGACGAAGTGCCAACCAATGACGTGCCGGGCAACGAAATGTCGATTCGCGTTGTAACAATTGTCTAGATCGGAGTAGAGTTTTGGATTGTGTGTGCAGGATTAACTACGATAACGATGAATACATAAAGCGAAACAAAGTGCGGAGTCAAGCGCGAAGGATTCGTTGGGAGTTCAAGAGTTTGACGGAAGTCCGAAGGTTCATCGGGAACGCTGCCGGAACTCGCCGAGAGAGATCGGAGCTTACCGAAGAAGCTCGTTGGAACTTGCCAAGATCAAATCGTGAAGTTTAAGAGCTTACCGAGAGTTCGTAGAATGGTTTCCGAGAGTTTATCGGAAGACCGCCGAAAGTTCGTCGGAAGCTCGCCGGAAGAAGTCTTGACTTTTGGATTTTGTAATAGCTTATAAAATGTCTTTAAATTCGTAGTTAGCATATTAATTAGGGTTAGGATTAGGTATTAATCCTATAACCCAAGTAGGGGCCAATTGGGCTCGAGTTCGGACTAGTTTGGGCCAAGATTGAAGCCCAACTAGTGGGCTGAAAACACTGTAGTTAGGCTGAAAACAATGTAGGCGGTAGCACCGCCCAGTGCCCGAGAGCTGGGCGGTAGCACCGCCTGAGCTGGGCGGTGCCACCGCCCAGCACTGTCAACGTCTGACAGTAGCAGACGGTGGCACCGCCAGCATCGGGAACTCCACGAGAATTCAAATTTGGAGCTCAAATTTGAATCCTCTTGAGGCCTATAAATACCCCTCAAATCTCAGCTGAGATTACAACTTTTGAGAAGCATTTTGATTGAGAGAAAAGTCTTAGAAAGTCTTAGCAAGTCTTGTTTTCAATTTGCTAGAGAGTTCTCCTTCTTTCTTATTGAAAATTTGTAAAAGGTTGAACTGCTTGTAAAAGGTTGTAAGAGGGGTATTTACCCTTCCATTTCAAGAGATTTGCTAGTGGAAGGTGGGAGCCTCATCGAAGAGGGGCCACGCAAGTGGATGTAGGTCATTTGACCGAACCACTCTAAAATCGGCGTAATCTCTAGTTTGCTTTTCATTGTCGCTGTTTACATTACTGCAAACCTTCTTACATGCTTTAGTTACTTATTACCTTTGCTGCGCAACTCTAAGAATACGCTTTCAAGTTAAGCTTTTCAAGTTCCATTCTTATCGTACGAAAGATTTTCTAAAACTGAAGTTTTAATCCGCTGCACTAATTCACCCCCCCCCCTCTTAGTGCCGCTCCGATCCTAACACGAACTTCCGTCGAACTCTCAAACTCCCAACGTGATCATGAACTTGACTCCGGCGCAACTCCTGCTGCTTGTCTAACTTTTATCGTAGTTAATCCTACACACTTATCTCAACACATAGATTAGACAACAAATGACAATTGACTTCATCATCAGAATCCGAGATTCAATAGTAAGTTGATGAACAAATTTGCTAGCTCTATGTTATAAAGCTTGCATGATAATAAAACTTGATATTATGTTTATTATGCAATGATATGAAATGTAATATAAACACTTGAAAGTTACACTTCTCCTTTTTATTGATGACAAAGGGGGAGAAGTATGATCATGTTTTGCATGATAATGTGTTGCAAATATTCATTATGAAATTTGTAATGACTTGAATTCAGCTTGAATTAAAGGTTCTATCAATATGACATATTGATAGGGGGAGTTAAAGTTAACTCCATCATCAATTGATTGTCATTATCACAAAGGGAGAGATTGTTGAATCTCGTATTATGATGATGAAATCGATTGATATGTTTTTATGATTTGATCTGTATTTTGAGTGACGCAGGATGCTTCAATTAGGGAGAGACATTTAAAGTAGGAAGAATCTTGTTGGGCCGGAGAAACGTGTAAGAAGATTAGATGTCGTGACGAAGAATCGGTCGACATATCGACAAAAGTCTTTAGGCCATGGATTCAGGTATCTACCAAGAAGAGCGAATATTGCACCAAGGATATCAGAGTTGCAGAGGTCAATTGGCTAATTAGGCAATAGGCTACAAGAGAGGATGATGCGCCGAAGAATCGGATGAAGAGTCGATAGACAAGTGACATGCCGGACAATATGATTCATGCTTAGTATTAATTGTCTAAATCAAAGTATGTTTTATGTGTGCAGGATTAACTATGATAGCAAGACATAAAGAAAAATGAATTCCCAGAGTCAAGAACATGATTTTGTTAGGTGTTCGTAAGTTCGTTGGATGTCTAGACGTTCGTCGGAAGTTTGCCGGAACCAACTAAGAAGTCTAGGAGCTTACCAAAGAAGCTTGTCAGAACTCACCAAGAAGATTATCATAAAGTCCAAGAGCTTGCTAGGAGTGAGCTGGAACATTATCGAGAGATCGTCGAAAGTTCGCTGAAAGATCGCTAGAAGCCCGCCGTAAGAAACCAAGACTTACAGACTTGTTTAGCTTAAGTATATCTTGTTAGGATCAAGAGGTCAGTACTAAGAGGGGGGGTGAATTATTGAAATAGAAAGATTACGTCTCTACTAAAACTTTGTTCGATAAAAATCGTTATCGACAAAAATATTGAATCTCAGATTTTGATGATGAAACTAATTGATTGTGTTTAGATGTTTAACTGCATTTTGAGTGATGCAGGTCTACTCGATCAGGATTAGACAGTTAACATAGGAGGAATTGACGTTGCGCCGGAGGAGATCACGTTAGGATATTGGATGGCAGAAGGCTTCGGACGTCGGGCATCGGGCCAAGAGCGGAATTGCGCCAAGGATATCGGGGTTGCGGAGGTCAACCGCCGATTGGGCAACAAGCCGCAAGAGAGGACGATGCGTTGAAGAATCAGACGAAGCGCCAACTAATAACGTGCCGGGCAATAGAATGTCAATTCGTGTTATAATAATTGTCTAGATCGGAGTAGAGTTTTGGCTTGTGTGTGCAGGATTAACTACGATAACGCTGAAGACATAAAGCGAAACAAAGTGTCGGAATCAAGCGCGAAGGATTTGTTGCGAGTTCGAGAGTTCGACGGAAGTCCGAAGGTTTGTCGGGAATGCTGCCGGAACTAGTCGAGAATGAGTAGGGAGCTTGCCAAAGGGTTTTTCGGAAGCTCGCCGGAAGGTTCGTTGGAAGTTCGCGGAGCTCACCGAGAAAGATCGGAGCTTGCCGAAGAAGCTCGTTGGAACTCGCCAAGATCAAATCGTGAAGTCTAGGAGCTTGCCGGGAGTCCGCAGAATGGTTTTCGAGAGTTTATCGGAAGACCGCCGGAAGTTCGCCGGAAAAAGTCTTGACTTGTGGACTTTATAATAGCTTAGGAAATGTCTTTAAATTCGTAGTTAGCACATTAATTAGGTTTAGGATTAGGTGTTAATCCTATAACCCAAGTAGGGGCCAATTGGGCCCAAGTTCGGACTAGTTTGGGCCAAGTTTGGAGCCCAACCAGTGAGCTGAAATAGTATAGGCGGTGGCACCGCTAGATTAGGTGGTGGCACCGCCTAGAACCCGAGAATTGAGTGGTGGCACCGTTGGACTGAGCGGTGGCACCGCCCAGAACCTGAGAGGTCGGGCGGTGGCACCGCCAGCCTCGGGAACCCAAGAGAATTCAAAATTTGGAGCCCAAATTTGAATCCTCTTGGGGCCTATAAATACCCCTCAATTCTCAGTAGAGAATACAACCTTTGAGAAGCAAGAGATTGAGATAAAAGTCTTAGCAAAGTCTTTAGCAAGTTTTTGTTTTCAATTGCTTGAGTGTTCACCTCCTTCTTTCTCTTTGAAAATTTGTAAGAGAGTGAACCACTTGTAAAAGGTTGTAAGAGGGGTATTTGTCCTTCCCCTTCAAAGTGATTTGCTAGTGGAAGTTGAGAGCCTCATCGAAAAAGGCTTCGCAAGTGGATGTAGGTCGCATGACCGAACCACTATAAATCGGTTTGCGTTTATCTTATTGTCATTTATATTACTACAAACCTTCTTCACTTTGATGCTCTACTTCTTTGTCTCCTTCTTACGTATCCCTTCAAGTTAAAATGCAATCGAAATGGTTTCAAACGAAACGTTGCTTTTATCGTATAAAGTTTCCGAAAGTGTTTAAATCGTCAAAAGTTTATCGTACTTTACCGCTGCACTAATTCACCCCCCCCCCCCCCCCTCTTAATGCCACTCCGATCCTAACAGAAAACCTTTTCATAAAGAACTTAACTTTGAAAGTGTACGGAAACATATTTTATGTAATGTAAGGAAGGCAGTTTGCAGTTAAGATAAATAGCACAAAGAAAATGCAAACCAGATTTTAGAGTGGTTCGGTCAACGTGTCCTACATCCACTTTCGGCTTCCTCCTCCGACGAGGTCACCGGCATCCACTAGAGGCCTTCCTTCAATAGGTGAAGGCCAATCACCTTTTACACCCCTCTTCTCCTTTTACTGGGTTTAGGAGACAACCCTTACAAGCACTCACTTACTCCTCTCTTAAACTAGTCTAACACTTAGAAGAGGGAGAGGAGATCACACAAGATTTTGGTAGCGTTTCTTTCTTTTTAAGATCTTTGTGCTTGTGTGCTTTAACTAGGGATGAGAGGGGTATTTATAGGACTCAAGTTGATTCAAACTTGGAGCCTAAAACTTTCCGATCTTAGGTTCCCCGGGCACGAGCACCTAGTGTTAGTTTGACACTGACACTGTCCTGGGCAGTACCACCGCCTGGGGAGCAGTGTTGGGCGGTACTACCACCTAGCACCCTGCTAGGGGTAGTATAACCGCCCAGACTGGCGGTACCATCACCTGACATAGTCTCGAAGATTATGCCACGATAGTGAACTTCTTGGGGTATTGTTTGGGCTTCTTATTAGGCCCAACATAGTTCTTACATGGGCCTAGCTAGCCCCTAATTGGGTTGGCCCAAATCCAAGCCCAATTGTTGAATCTCAGATTTTGATGATGAAACTAATTGATTGTATTTAGATGTTTAACTGCATTTTGAGTGATGCAGGTCTACTCGATCAGGATTAGACAGTTAACGCAGGAGGAATTGACGTTGCGCCGGAGGAGATCATGTCAGGATATTGGATGGCAGAACGCTTCGGACGTCGGGCATCGGGCCAAGGAGAGCGGAATTACGCCAAGGATATCGAGGTTGCGGAGGTCAACCGCCGATTGGGCAACAAGCCGCAAGAAAAGATGATACACTGAAGAATCGTACGAAATGCCAACCAATGACATGTCGGGGAACAGAATGTCAATTCGCATTGTAATAATTGTCTAGATCGGAGTAGAGTTTTAGCTGGTGTGTGCAGGATTAACTACGATAACGACAAAGACATAAAGCAAAACAAAGTGTCAGAGTCAAGCATGAAGGATTCATTGCGAGTTCGAGAGTTCGACGGAAGTCCGAAGGTTCGTCGGGAATGCTGCCGGAACTAGCCGAGAATGAGTAGGGAGCTTGCCGAATGGTTTTTCGGAAGCTCGCCGGAAGGTTCGTTGGAAGTTCGCGGAGCTCACCGAGAAAGATCGGAGCTTGCCGAAGAAGCTCGTTGGAACTCGTCAAGATCAAATCGTGAAGTCTAGGAGCTTGCCGGGAGTCCGCAGAATGGTTTCCGAGAGTTTATCGGAAAACCGTCGGAAGTTCGCCGGAAGCTCGCCGGAAGAACTAGTAATAGCTTAGAAAATGTCTTTAAATTCGTAGTTAGCACGTTACTTAGGGTTAGGATTAGTGTTAATCCTATAAACCAAGTAGGGGCCAATTGAGCTCTAGTTCGGACTGGTTTGGGCCAATTTTGGAGCCCAACCAGTGAGCTGAAATAGTGTAGGCGATGGCACCGCCCAGCACCCGAGAGCTGGGCGGTGGCACCGCTTGGCTGGGCAGTGCCACCGCCAGCATCGGGAACCAAAGAGAATTCAAATTTTGGAGCCCAAATTTGAATTCTCTTGAGGCCTATAAATACCCCTCAAATCTCAGTTGAGATTACAACCTTTTTAAAAGCAATAGTTTGAGTTAAGAGCCTTAGAATAGTCTTTGCAAGCCTTGTTTTTCATATTGTTTAAGTGTTCACCTCCTCCCATCTTGTTGAAAAGAATTGTAAGAGTGTGAACCCATATTGTTTAAGAGGGATATTAGTCCTTCCCCTACAAGAAATTTGCTAGTGGAAGTTGGAAGCCTCTTCGAAGAAGGCTTCGCAAGTGGATGATGGTCATTTTGACCAAACCACTTTAAAAACTGCTGCGTTATCTGGTTTGCATCCTACTCTTGCCATTTACATACTGCAAACTTCTCTACTTAGTTACTATGCTTCCATACGTTTCTAAGTTATCAATCTTCTAAAATCGGTTTCCATTGATATTGCTTTTCATCGTACGAAAGATTTATCAAAACCGAAGTTTTAATCCGCTGCACTAATTCACTAATTCACCCCCCCCCCCCCCCCTCTTAGTGCCGCTCCAATCCTAACAATTGGTATCAGAGCCCGGTATTTCTCATTTCAGATTTACACCCGAGAGAAATGGCTCTTCATGGCTTTCAAGAGGGCTTATCGGTTTTTCGTCCACCATTGTTTAACGGATTGGACTACACTTATTGGATAACTCGAATGCGAGTTTTCTTGATTTTTATAAATTTGGATTTATGGAATATCGTTGAAAACGGTTTTCAACTTCCCTATAAACCGATGAACGAATGGTCAGATTTGGAGAAGAAGTATTTTTCTTTAAACGCAAAGGCTATGAATGCCTTATTTTGTGCTTTGGACAAAAATGAGTTCAATCGGATTTCAACGTGCGAAACGGCTTTTGATATTTGGCGAACACTTGAAATCATGCACGAAGGAACTAGTAGAGTCAAAGACTCGAAAGTTAACATTTTAATGCATGATTTTGAGCTTTTTCGAATGAAGCCGAGCGAAACTATTGTTGACATGTACACCCAATTTACGGATGTCGTCAATGGTTTACAAGCTCTTGGCAAATGTTTCTCGAATTTTGAACTTGTTAGTAAAGTTTTACGATCACTTTCTAAAGCTTGGGAATCAAAAGTAACGGCAATACAAGAAACAAAAGATTTAAATATTTTTCCACTTGAAGAACTTATCGGCTCATTGATGACATATGAAATGGTGCACAATGCACCTGATGAACACAATCAACACTTGAACCACCTTCCAAAGAATAGGAAGGATTTGGAACTCCGGACAAATGAATACCACTTGAGCGATGACTCAAGTGATGAGGACAATAACGAACTTGAACTTCGAATACTAAATCTTAATAAGTTTATTAAACAAAAGCCTAAAATAGACAATGAACTTGAACGAAGGAAGAGGCCAAAAAAGAGGAAGGCAACCAAGGATGAATCAAGAACTTCCAAAGGTGAAACGACGAATTGGGCTTTGACGGGCTTCGACTACAAGTTAAGTAACTCAACTCTCTTGAATTATTTTAAAATTACTTGAAGCTTTTCATTAGTGCTTAATTTAAATAGTAGGAATAAAAAATAAAAAAATTGTTTTTATTTTTAGCATCTTTGAAAAATTAAAAATTTAATCATGAAAAGTATATTGCTAAGGTTTCATACATGTTATGTTTTGAGCTGTTGAATGATGTATGCAACATTAGGGATGATAACTATATGATATGTAATAATGCTTAGGATTAATCTATGCATGTGTATCTTGATGATTTTATGTCATGCATGAGTTTTTGAAGTAAATATTGATTTGAAACTCATATTTTAAATTAACAATTGGATTAACATGTTTTTGGTTTAATCATTTTTATGACGAATTAAGATGACATTCTCATGACATATTAAGATGACACAGTGCATGTACATCTTTGTATGAATTTTTTGATAGTCTTTTGATGATAGATGTGATATCATTTTTGATATGTTTGGTCTTGACGGCTTAATGACGAAACTTATGTTTTGATTTTAAATGATGATACATGTTTTCACAAAAAGACTTGAATACCCTCACATGAAATCAATTGTATGAAATAGAAATGAATTTTATATCCTATTTAGATTAATGAATTTATTTTACCAATCTTGTGAATCTCATGAATCTCATGAAAATAAACATGATGAATATTTTGAAAATAAATGAGTGTATCATGCATTTGGTCTTAATGATTTCTCTTGAACATACTTTTTGAAATCATACTTGATAATGAATATCAAGATATTAAAAGGATGTTATCATGGAATCATGCTTGATAATTTATTTTACGAAATTTACCCTTCTATCTTGAATGTTGACATTAAAAAAAAAAAGGGGGGGGGGGGGGGGCAAAGGCATGCTCATAAGAAGAAAATCACATAAATAGAAATTTATAAAAATGAAAAGTAATCCTCTATCTTATTGATTTTTCAATAAATCTATGCTTGTCATATATGAATTTATTGAATGTAATTTTGAGGATGATTTCATATTTGACAAATGCTTGATTCGTATTTACGACATAAGATACATTTTAAATATGAATCATGCTTCAATCATGTTAAATGCTTCAATCATTTTCTATCTCTAGAGTTCTCGATTTTGATGAAATACAAGTGATAAATTCATTTATGATACCTTGTAAATCACTTGAATTATGAATTAGTTTTTTTTTATGTGTTAAAAGAATCACTTAAAAAGAAAATGCTTTTCCCATCTTATCGAGATTAATGATTTCATGATATTGTGTGAATCTCGAAATTGATTTTGATGAAATAGTAATAACGTTATTCATGTTATGAATCTCAAAAATGATAATTTGATTATGATTTTTTTATTAACTTGAATAAAATTTTGTTTTAACTAAATCATGAACTTTCCCTTGACTTCTTGACTTAAGAAGAAACATGATGATTACTTGATATTTGACACTTGAAATTTCTTTTGAAATGTGATCTTATTGAGATTTCTTATGCATGAAACAAATTGTTCTCCTTGCTATTTATTACTAAATGAATCATGATATCATTGCTATTATATCTCCTATGATTCATGTGTAGAGAAAGAATTTATAAATCATAATACAATGAGATTTCTTATGCAAAAATAAAGTGTTTTTGTGATTCTTTGCTAAAGAAAATAATTATTAAAGTCATGATCTTAATAATTATAACATGAAGTTCTTTATAAATTAAGATCGTTCATTATGCTCCCTCCATTTATCAAAAAGGAATTCTTCAAATGAAGTGTAACTTGTCTTTTGATTTCTAAGAATTCAATGAAGTGTCATATTGATATCTTGATACTTGGAATATTTTAAAATGTGATCTTGATAAGAATGTTTCAAGTTGCTCTTTGTGCTATATCTTTTCAAATGAATCATGAGCCTTGATATTATATATTTCATAATATAGAAATAACAAGATTTCTTTGCCTTGTGTGATGATTGTACATCAATTTGCTTTATTATGAATTATATGAATCTTGATCGTGAACTTGTTAAGAAGAATTTTAATGAACCATGAATCATATCTTTGGTATTCACGAATTGATCCTTATTGATATATTTCATGAATTCTTTGCATATTTGGCTTGTTGAATGGTTGAAATTTTTAGCCATTGAGTTCTCCCTTCTTTTTGACAATGACAAAGGGGGAGATAGATTGCTAGCACAATTCAAGAAAAAGGCAAAAAATTAGACTTCTCAAAAGAGAAGAAATTGATATCTTGAACATCACCGAAAATTGCTAGCTTGAAATGTCAAGAAAATGTAAAAAATTATTTAATTTCCTGCACATCTAAAGAGAAGATGCAAATGTAACACTTGCCAAATTGTTTGCTTGCCTCATGTAAAACATTGTTTCTTGATAGTTTGGCATTTTGCTAAGAAAGCAAAAATAACACTTCTCAAAAGAGAAGAAAGAGCTTGTTGTCTTAAACATCACAAGCTTGCCTATCTTAAGAAACAAAAAATTTGCAAATGTGCTATCTTGCCTATCTCAAAGTACAAAACATGCTACGGAAGCAAAATTGTTAGCTCAAACATTGCAAAGGAAACAAAAATTTGCTAGCTTGCAACTTGCATATCATGAAAATTGCTAGCTTGTAGTCTAAAGAGAAGCAATTAGTTGTTATCTCAAGAAAAGCAAACATGTTAAACTTACACATCTTTAATTGCTAGATTGCATGACGATAAAATTTGATACTATGTTTTTCATGCAATGTATGGAACTTTTTTTCTCTAAACACATCAGAGTAGGAACTTCTCCTTTTTGTTGATGACAAAGGGAGAGAAGTATATTAATGACTTCATGCATTGAATTAAATATTTTATATATATTTGCATGATGGTTTAAATATTTTTCGTAACATGTGATGAATGTTACTTGGATTTGGGATAATCCAAGTGTTCTATCAATGGCATATTGATAGGGGGAGTTTAGTTAAACTCCAGGGAGTTAAGGTTAACTCCGTTAGTCATCAATTAGTTGTCATCATCAAAAAGGGGGAGATTGTTGAATCTCGGATTTTGATGATAAAACTAATTGATTGTGTTTAGATGTTTAACTGCATTTTGAGTGATGCAGGTCTACTCGATCAGGATTAGATAGTTAATGTAGGAGGAATTGACGTCGCGCCGAAGGAGATCACGTCAAGATATTGGATGGCAGAACGCTTCGGACGTCGGGCATCGGGCCAAGGAGAGCGGAATTGCGCCAAGGATATCGGGGTTGCGGAGGTCAACCGCCGATTGGGCAACAAGCCGCAAGAAAGGATGATTAACTGAAGAATCGGACAAAACGCCAACCAATGACTTGCCGGGCAACAGAATGTCAATTCGCATTATAATAATTGTCTAGATCAGAGTAGAGTTTTAGCGTGTGTGTGCAGGATTAACTATGATAACGATGAAGACATAAAGCAAAACAAAGTGTCGGAGTCAAGCATGAAGGATTCATTGCGAGTTCGAGAGTTCGACGGAAGTCCGAAGGTTCGTCGGGAATGCTGCCGGAACAGGCCGAGAATGAGTAGGGAGCTTGCCGAAGGGTTTTTCGGAAGCTCGCCGGAAGGTTTGTTGGAAGTTCGTGGAGCTCGCCGAGAAAGATCGGAGCTTGCCAAAGAAGCTCGATGGAACTCATTAAGATCAAATCGTGAAGTCTAGGAGCTTGCCGGGAGTCCGCAGAATGGTTTCCGAGAGTTTATCGGAAAACCGTCGGAAGTTCATCGGAAGCTCGCTGGAAGAAGTCTTGACTTACAAACTTTGTAATATCTTAGAAAATGTCTTTAAATTCGTAGTAAGCATGTTACTTAGGGTTAGGATTAGGTGTTAATCCTATAAACCAAGTAGGGGCCAATTGGGCTTTAGTTCAGACTGGTTTGGGCCAATTTTGGAGCCCAACCAGTGAGCTGAAATAGTGTAGGCGGTGGCACCGCCTAGCACTGGAGAGCCAGGCGGTGGCACCGCCTGGGCTGGGCGGTGGCACCGCTAGCATCGGGAACCAAAGAGAATTCAAATTTTGGAGCCCAAATTTGATTCCTCTTAAGGCCTATAAATACCCCTCAAATCTCAGTTGAGATTACAACCTTTTGAAAAGAAATAGTTTGAGTTAAGAGCCTTACAATAGTCATTGCAAGCCTTGTTTTTCATATTGCTTAAGTGTTCACCTCCTCCCATCTTGTTGAAAAAAATTGTAAGAGTGTGGACCGCTTCTGGCGAACTTCCAACGATCTCTCGGCAATGTTCCAGCGGACTCCCGGCAAGCTCCTGGACTTCACGACGATCTTCTTGGCAAGTTTCGATGAGCTTCTCTGGCAAGCTCTGAGACTTCTTGGCTAGTTCCTCCAGAATTTCCGACGAACGTCCGGACTTCCGATGAACTCTCGAACTCCCAACGTAATCGCGTCCTTGACTCCGGGACTTCATTTTGCTTTATGTCTTACTATCATAGTTAATCCTGCACATGTAAAATATACTTTGATCTAGATAATACTAAGCATTAATCAAGTTGTCCGGCATGTCATTGGTCCCTCGACGCTTTGTTTGATTCTTCGGCGTATCGTCCTCTCTTGCGGCCTATTGCCCAATCGGCCAGTTGACTTTGCAACTCCGATATCCTTGGCATAATATTCGCTCTTCTTGGCCTGATGCCCGAATCCACGGCCCGAAGCCTTCTGTCGATATATCAACCGATCCTCTGGCCCGACGTCCAATCTTCTAACATGTTGGGCCCAACATGATTTTTTCTGCTTTAATTGTCTCATCCTGATCGAAGCATCCAGTGTCACTCAAAACGTAGATTAAAATATAAACACATATCAATTGGTTTCATTATCAAAATCCGAGATTCATTAGATTTTGTAGTTAGCACGTAATTGAGATTGGATTTGGGCTAGTTGGGCCCATGTAAGAACTGTGTTGGGCCCAATGAAAGACCCAAATAGTGACCCAAGAAGTGGCATAGTCTTCGAGACTATTTCAAGCAGTGGTACTGCCAGTCTAGGCAGTAGTACCGCCCCTGATAGGGTGCCAGGCGGTGGTACCACTAGTCTGGGTGGTGGTGCCACCTAGTGGCCCAGTACCAGGCGGTGGTACGGCCCAATGCGATGTCAGTGTTAGATTGACTCTAGCGGTGGCACCGCCCAACATAGGCGGTGGTAATTCCCGGACCTAGGAAATCAGGGATGAGATATTTTTAGGCTCCAAGATTGAATCAACTTAAAGCCTATAAATACCCCTCTCATCCTTGGTTAACACACATAAGCACAGAGAGTTTAAAAGTGAAGAAACGCTGTTGCAATCACTTGAGTAATCCCCTCATCTAGTCTAAGTCTAGAATTCTGTTTAGGAGGAGTGTGTGTGCTTGTAAAGGTTGTCTCCTAAACCTGTGAAAAGGAGAAGAGGGGTGTAAAAGGTGGTTGGTCTTCGCCTATTGAAGGAAGGCCAATAGTGGATGCTGGTGGCCTTCACGGAAGAGGAATCAACGGAGTGGATGTAGGTCACGACAACTGAACCACTATAAAAATCTGATTTACGTTTCTCTTGAGCAATTTACTTTAACTGCAAACCAGTTTACTTGCTTTACATCCACTATGCTCTTTCATGCACTTTCAAAGTTATTACTTTTATGAAATGGTTTTTCATCAAAAACATATTCAATCACAATGAAGTTTTGAACCGACATAATTTTTACCGCTACACTAATTCACCCCCCCCCCTCTTAGTGCTAACTCTTTTCCTAACAATTAGTATCAGAGCTTTGTATTTCTCATTTGGTTTAACACCCAAGAGAAATGACTCTTTTCGGCTTTCAAGAGGGTCACTCTCTCATTCGTCCTCCCTTATTCAATGAGAGTTTTCTTGCATTCGTTGGATTTGAATTTATGGAATATTATCGAAAGTGATTTTTGAAGGTCTTCTCTTCCAATGAACCATTGAAATAATTTGGAAAAGAAGACTTTTTCCTTAAATGCTAGAGCTATAAATGTTTTATTTTGCGCTTTGAATAAAACTGAGTTTAATCGGGTTTCTACTTGCGAAACGACTTTCAAAATATGGCACACGCTTGAAATCACACACGAAGGCATGAGTAGATTAAAAGATTCTAAAATACATCTTTTAATGTATGATTTTAAACTATTTTATATAAAATCAAGCGAAACCATTGGAGACATGTGCTCCCGTTTTACGGATGTCGTCAATGGTTTAAAAGCACTTGGTAGAAGTTTTTTGGATTTTGAACTCGTTAACAAGATTTTATGATCACTCTCTAAAAATTAGGATTAAAAAATAACGGCTATTCAAGAATAAAAAATTTTGAATACTTTTTTTATTGAAGAACTTATCGGGTCTCTAATGACCTATGAAATGACACACAATACATGTAAAGAACTTGAAAATCACTTTCCAAAGAAGAGGAAGGATTTTGAACTAAGAACAATTGAATACCACTCGAGCATAAGCTCAAATGATGGTGAACTTGAACTCATCACTATGAAATTAAAGAACAAAAAGAATACAACTACTTGCTATGAAAGCAAAAAGAGGGAAGAACTTTGGGATGAATCGAACTCCTTCAAAGACGAGGAGAAAATCAACAAAGGCAAGGTGACAAACTATGCCTTAATGACTTTTGACGATGAGCTAAACGAAACTCCCTTAATTTATTTTGAAATTACATGATGCTTTTAATGAGTTATTTATAATTTATTTTAATTATTTTTCTTGAAAATTATATGTTTAATAATATAATGAAAATATTAAAAAATTAGGATCATGCTTATCATTCTAGTAATTTTAAAAATGATCATGAAAATTATATGTTTTCTGATATATGAACAAAATGTTAGAATTAAATCTAGTTATTAATATCTTGTATAGTATAAACAATTATGTGTATTGATATGATTTTGTATTACTTTTCGAGTTTTGTTGGATGCCTTTCATATGGAAAATTTGAGCATACTTATATAAAATCAATCACATAAAAAGATAAATCAAATCTTTTGTCTAAAGAAACAATAATTTGTATCATATTGATTTCTGACTTTGATTGAAAACTCTCAATGAAATCATGCTTGTTGTTTTTAATAAAAGTTTTGGGATAATGCTTGATGACTTTATTCTATGCATGATATTTTGAAGTTATACATGATAGCTTTTGTATGGAAGACTTGATGATTTTTGTGATGAATCTTGCCCTTGGTTTTTAATTTTAAACATGATGCATGGTTATGATATAAGAACAAATATTGGGCCATGCTAATATAAAGTTAATCATACAAATTGAAACTAAAGAAGATTAGATATCTTTAAGAATCATTCAACATTATATTCAATGAAGCCATACTTAATGTCTTAATGAAAATGTTAAGAGATTTTATATCATGCTTAATGAGTTTATATTTTAAAATTATGCATGATGATTTTTATGATTTATGGCTTGTTGATCCTTATCATGTTGAAATTTAATTTTTTGGTTTTAAAACAAAGATGAATGTTTTTAGTTAGCAAAGGCATGCTTGTATGAAATAAAAGGGGAATACATTTCTTGAAAATTTCTCAATTCCTATGTTAGGAATTTTTGAACCATGAAATTGATTTTGATTTTTCATTAATGAATCCATGTATATTATGCTTTTGTGAATCTCATGGATTATGAAATGATTTAAATTTAATAGATTTTATCAAAATCATGATCTTGATTTCTCGGAATTATAACTTGAAAATTCTTTTTATAAATCAAGATTATCTACTACAATTCTTTTTTTTCGCCATTTGTGTTAACCAAAAATAATCATAATATATCTCTTGATATTTACAATTTGTCTTCATGATTTATATATCTCATCACCAAAAATCTCTTGATATTTTTTATTATGATGTGAAATTATGCATGAAATACTCATGAATTTATGTTGATGCAAACAAATAAGAAGTTATGATCATGCATGATAGGATGTATTATAATATGACATTTATATACCATCATGATTTGAAATGCTATGATTTGTTGCCAAAATGATGTATCATGAATGCTTGAATATCATGTATGATATACCCATGGTGATTGATTTATTTGTGTCATGCATGAAGTAAGGATACAAATGCAAGGTTTTGAAATTGTGTATGTTTTAATTTGAAAATATAATGATATACAAATAAGATCGATACTTTACATTTGTCATGATTTGGAAATTACTGTAAAGGGAAAAGAATTATGAAATTATATTATTTCCTTCTTTTTGACAACGACAAAGGGGGAGATAGCTAGCTTGCACAAGTCAAGAAGATGCAAAGACATGCTAACTTGCTCATCTCAAAAGAGAAGCAAAGATTGCTAACTTGTATATTTCAAGAAGCAAAAGGTTTTTTCTTAAACATTTTAATATTGCTAGCTTATATTTTTTTAATGATGTAAAAAATTTGCTAGCTTGCATGATGTAGAAATTGCTATATGGAACATCACTTAGAATTGCTAGCTTGCAATCTCAAGAGAAGCAAAAGTGCTATCTTGCCTATCTCATGAAGCAAAACATGCTAACTTATAAATTTTACGATCTTGCACATCTTCAAGATTAATGATGATTTGTGATTATGCATATTGTAAGTTGATGAACAAATTTGCTAGCTATATGTTATAAAGCTTACATGATGATTAAACTTGATATTATATTTATTATGCAATGATATGAAATATTATGTCTAAACATTTGAAAGTTACACTTCTCCTTTTTGTTGATGACAATGGGGGAGAAGTATGATCATGTTATGCATGATGACGTCTTTCAAATATTAATGATGAAATTTGCAATGACTTGAATTCAGCTTGAATTTAAGGTTCTATCAATATAACATATTGATAGGGGGTGTTAAGATTAACTCCATCATCAATTGGTTGTCATTATCAAAAAGGGGGTGATTGTTGAATCTCATATTTTGATGATGAAACCAATTGATATGTGTTTATAATTTGATCTATGTTTTGAGTGACGTAGGATGCTTCGATCAGGGAGAGACATTTAAAATAGAAAGAATTATGTTTTGAGTCACGCTGAAGGATTCGTCGACATATCGACAGAAGTCTTTGCGCCATGGATTTAGGCATCGGGCCAAGAAGAGTGGATATTGCGCCAAGGTTATCGGAGTTGCGGAGGTAAACAAGTCGATTGGGCAATAGGCCGCAAGAGAGGACGATGCGCCGAAGAATCGGACGAAGCGTCGATGGACCAATGACATGCTGGACAACATGATTCATGCTTAGTATTAATTATCTAGATCGAAGTATGTTTTATATGTGTAGGATTAACTATGATAGTAAGGCATAAAGCAAAATGAAGTCCCAGAGTCAAGAACGTGATTTCGTTGGGAGTTCAAGAGTTCGTCGGAAGTCTAGACATTCGTCGGAAGTTCTATCAGAACCAACCAAGAAGTCCAAGAGCTTGCCAAAGAAGCTTATCAGAACTCGCCAAGAAGATCGTCGTGAAGTCCAGGAGCTTATCGGGAGTGCGCTGGAACATTGCCGAGAGATCATTGGAAGTTCGCCGAAAGATCGTCGAAAGCTCGTTGGAAGAAACCAAAACTTACGGACTTGTTTAGCTTAATTATATCTTAGATTTTGTAGTTAGCATGTAATTAGGATTGGATTTGGACCAACCCAATTATTGGCCAGTTTGTCATGGACTTAGCTGGTTTTGCCTAAGTCGTGCGGCACCCTTGCGTATCCGTCCGCAAAGGTCAGCATCCCCGAAGCCTCCCATGTCCCTTTGGACCCACAAAAGAGAGAACAGGTTAGAGAAAACGCCTTATTTGGGATCTACAAGTAAACATTTCCGAAAACACTTCATAGATAATGCAAATTACAGATAGACTTTACATGCTCTGAACAGTTGCACAATAAAGGGTCAAAATGGTCTATTACATATCAAAAATCTCTCACACGTGTTCACATGACATAACCATTATTTACAAGCCTAAAGCGGCCACCAACCTAACTAAAATGAGACTATGAAGCCTTCGACCGTCCCTCTACATGCTGTACAAAGCATGAACATACCAAAAGATATGGACATACATAAGAATTAAATCAAACATCCTGTTTAAAAGTTTGTCTGTGGCATTCTCCCCTACTTATTCCTTCGACGTCCTCGTCGAAGCCTTTGTCAACACTACAACTCCTCACCTTTGCTGAGTCTTCAATCTTCTGCTTTAGCTGTAATATACCTCTTGGCTCCCAGTTGCTCTCCGCTGCTGTTTTTGAGTAGTCAAACCTTTGATCCGCCATACTGCTTCAACTCGCCAGTGACTCTGACTCTAGTGTGGGGTTGGTTGAGTTGTGTTGATCCCTATTGGTTCCTGTGGATTCTTTAGATGAAGGGAAAATACCATCCTTACTGCGCTAGTCTCTCAAATGCCTCTTGCTGCTTGAACTGGGTGGATGCTTGTTGGACCTTTAACGAGCATCGTCTCGCAAATTTCTAAAGTTTTGGGTCCTTCCTCCATAAAATTTGCCCATTGACTCTTCTTTCACTTAGTTGTCACTTCCAAGTAGGTTCGCATCACTTCCGCTTTCGATTGGCATTTCGTTGGGAAATGAAGCGAACAATCTACTCTCAGTAGCACTGATCACCGTTGGTGAGGATTTGGCAACCCTTATCTTCCATTATCTTCGAAGGGTCTTTAAACTTGTGCAGAGCTCCTCTACTGGGTAGATAAGAGAATTGGGGTACTCGGTTTTGCCCATTCTCTTAAGGGTTGAGAAGGCAAAGGTTACTTGACTTCGCCCGCCTCCTCGAGGTTGTACTCCATGCATCGAGCTGGTTACTAGGCTTCGCCTACTCTTTGCTCACACTTTTGAAGCACTTGAAGTGTTTGCACTCCTTACATTGAGTTAGTTACTATGATTCACCTTCTCAATGCCATCGAACTTCTGGAATGCAGGAAGTTTTCACCCCAACTTGGAGTTATTCTCTCATAGGTTTGGTCGCCTCCAGGATTGTACTATCTTCTCCATCAACCCTACCGCCTACTCCACTGAGTAGCAAAGGTATAGCACTATGTACTGCCTGCTTCGTTCCTTGGTCATGCACTCTTGCCTGACCCGAAGTCCTTCACTTTCGGCTATCTTGATGAGAAGCTCGTTGACACCAATCTTACGAAGTTCCTTAGCCTCTACCCTTCAGCCTTATCTCAGTACTTGGAGTTTGCCTCTGCATGCTCTACCTCCTCGGCCCCTTTCATGACAAAATGCTCTCCTTCCATGAGAGCAAGGGATCAATGACTTTCACGGAAGTCCCACCTCTGCGGTATCATAGCGCTATCATGCCCATGGCCCTACTATCCGTCGCCTCGCATATGCATCCCTTTTCTTCACGATCAGTAGATATGTCTCTGTGGCACTCCTCTGAGTCCACCTCCATTCTAACTGATACTTGATTTTGGGTAGCTAAGTCCCTCTGGACTCGTCATCGCTTCATCGCCCCTTTCGACCCTCTGCTTCAACACCTCTATGTTCTCCAAGCAGCTCCCTTTTAGTCAATGGAAAGACATATTGCAACTCTCATGCATGGCCTTTGCCATCACATTGTAGAGTTTGCACCGATTCTATTCTCCTTAGCTTCCTTGGTAGCAATGTTCGCTTACTCGACCTTGTCCTCTGACTTGCCGGGCTCCCTTAAGCGAATATGAGCTCTAGAATAGTCCAACTCTCCAACTGCTTCGATCATACCTTTGTATGATCAAGTCCCTCCTATGGGACTCACTGGTACTTGCATTCGAACTTTTCCCTTGGTGGAACACAGCCCCCATATGCTGATGACTAAAGCTTTCATCCGATGCAAAATTTGATGCACGCACGAAAGGCCCACCTCTGCGGTACCATGACCTTCACTCCTTAAATCCATAGCCCTTCTTGTCGTCATGTTATTCACCGAAGTGGAGCTTCCAGTAGCTCCCGATTATACCTCCATATAATCTAGTCCGTCACGGGACTATGTCGTGTGTATCGCATTGCCACGAACTGTTCCACCACGATTCGCTACACCATGTCGCCTCCTGGTGACATCTCTATTGCATTCTGATCCTTGTGGGATGAACTCGAATTGTGATCCCTCCATGTGTGGCCTCTGCCAATATATCACAAGGTCTCTTCCACCTTCGATTTTGTTCGCTCCTTTGGCAATCGACCTTCATCCAACCACTCTTGGGTCACACCTAGATGAAGCACTGCTCTAGGACAATCCATCGCCTAGTAGCTCCCAAAGTCCCCCCAACTTTGCTGCAATTAGTGCACCATTGTCTGGATCCTAGGCCTCTGCCCCTACCAGCACAAACTTCGATGTGCATTGCTTCCTTCATGGCAACTTGAATGGCAACACTATGGCATATTCTTCAAGAGTACCCGCCTCTACATCCTCTTCCCCCGTGCTAAGGTCTTCTGAATCCAACTTCACCTTCGTAAATTGAGTCGCCTTAGTTCCTCCATCAAATGCTCCTCCGAGATAAGGTGTATGTGCCATATGCTCCCTTCGTTTTTGGCACCATGCAAGATGAGTCTGCACTGTCAGAATGAATGACCCATGGAACAACATGATCCTGCTCTTACCTCTGCAAGAGTTCATGTCCTTGACCTCTATCCAAGGAAAGCACTGTGCCTCCGCTCCATGTTCCATCTTCTATGCTGGCTCCCTTCATATGGCTTGGGTACTTCGCCAAGTTAAACCCAAGTTGCTCCGCTCCTCATTTTTGCATTGAGTTGATGGTGGCCCTCGCGCCCACCATTCCATGGGTCAGCCCTCCCTTGAGTCCGATCTCCATATCGACTCTAAGTGTGCCTTCATTTATGTTGCTTTAGGTCGCTCCCCCACTTGATCTCGCAATGCATCCACTAATGCATTCTCTCAAGCGAGATCATGCGACGACTCCTCGCCGCTTGCCTGGTCCATTGAGCTTCATGGAGTTGTTGTTTGTTGAGGTACTCCTCCTCAACATGTGCGGTCTATCCCACATGATTCTCCCTTTGGAGGGCCGGGACTTATCCCTCCTAGATAACTATCCCTTTGGAGCAACATCTCTCTTCGTTTCGGAGACCACCATCCCCTTGGACTACTCCGATCTGCTGAACAAACTGTGCGTTGTTCCACCTCCTGCAAACACACTTGCTAGATTGCGACTCCACGTCAATATAGCCCCCGCTGCACCACTCAAGGCCTAGCAACATGCTGAACTCGTTGTACACTTCAGCCTCTTACGGACGTATCCTTCACATGCTGAAGAGAAAGTTTCAATACTCCATGGCACCGAGTTTCGGTCGCCTTGGGATGGCCACAAACATTCCATCGTCCGTATACAAGCCCATGCATGAGTACCAAATTCTTCGAGTTAGCAATTCCCCTGACCTTTGTGAGCTTTGCATAACTCTTTCGGTCGTTGAGCAACTCATTCCACCTTACATGGTCTCATCCTTTACCAAGTGCCTCGCTTGTCTTGAGCACCATCAAGTATAGTTATCAACGTTGAGCCGTAGCTCAAACTCAGTCATCCCACCCTTTGTGCGCTCCACATTCTTTCAAGCTTGCATGTTCTCATAGTGCCTCTTACGCGAAGGGTTGGCCATTCCTCTGAATGCCAATCTCAGATGCCCACTCCTCCGAGTGACTCTTTACCCTACATCTCCATGCCCGTTTTTCCCCAAATGGTCGCGCGTGTGCTGACTGCCCTCAACGTAGCCCAGCTAGGTCCACCACGTTTGCATGCTAAGTGTTTTTATGAGTGCTTGTCCCACTCTAATACTATCTGTCATGGACTTAGCTGGTTTTGCCTAAGTCGTGCGGCACCCTTGCGTGTCCATCCGCAAAGGTCAGCCTCCCCGAAGCCTCCCATGTCCCTTAGGACCCATAAAAGAGAGAACGGGTTAGAGAAAACACCTCGTTCAGGATCCACAAGCAAACATTTCCAAAAACACTTTATAGACAATGTAAATTATAAACAGACTTTACAAGCTATGAACAGTTGCACAACAAAGGGTCAAAATGGTCTATTACAGATCGAAAATCTCTCACACGTGTCCACATGACACAACCTTTATTTACAAGCCTAAAGTGGCCACCAACCTAACTAAAATGGGACTATTAAGCCTTCGGCCGTCCCTCTACATGCTGTACAAAGCATGAACATACCAAAAGACACAGACATACATAAGCATTACATCAAACATCCTGTTTAGAAGTTTGTCTATGAAAAGTTGGGCCCATGTAAGGACTGTGTTGGGCCCAATGAAAGGCCTAAACATTAACCCAAGAAGTGGCATAGTCTTCGATGTTAGGATCGAGAGCACTAAGAGGGGGGGGGTGAATTAGTGCAGCGGAAAACTTTCTGCGATTAAAACCGAAAGCTGTGTTTGAATGATAAGGACAACTCTGTATGAGAGTTGATACTAAGCAAGGTTATAGTCAATCTATGCAGGCAGTTTGCAGCAATTATGAAAACCAGAATATCGGCGCAAACTGAAATCCGACGTTCGTACGAAGAAACAGATTTACGTCTAAGTGCTGATTCGTAAATCACTTGTTTAGATAAAACGCAGTTTAAGCAGAAGTATAAAGACAGTGTGCTGCTATTGTACAGCTCAAAAAGTAATCTACAAAAAGCAGATTTACGTCTAAACGTAGATTTACGTCTAAACGCAGATTTACGTCTGAACTTTGAAACTCGTTTGTAAAATCGCAGAAGGCAGTATGCAGTTGAAATCAAGACGTAAACGTAAACTGAAATCTGATGATTGTACGAGGAAAGCCGATTTACGTCTAAATGCAGTTTTACGTCTAAATGCAGATTTTCGTCTAAAACTTGAAACTCTTTCGTAAAATTGCAGAGGGCAGTAAGCTTTTGAGAAGTTTGCAGTGAAGGTAAAATACTCAAAAGAAATGCAAACCGAGATTTAGAGTGGTTCGGTCAATCTTGACCTACTCCACTTTTGGCTTCCTCCACCGACGAGGTCACCGACGTCAACTAGAAGCCTTCCTTCAATAGGCGAAGGCCAACCACCCTCTTACAGATTCACTCCTTTTTACGGGCTTAGGAGACAACCCTTACAGATGTTTTCTCTCCTCTCTTTACAATTCAAACTTGAAGAATAGAAGGAGGAGAACTAGCAGTTTTGAGCTCTAAGAAACACAGAAAGACAGCAAGATTTTGAGTGTATGTGCTGTGCTTTCAGTGCTGAATGGGTGGGGTATTTATAGGCCCCAACCCAGTTCAAATTTGGAGCTCAAATCTGTTAATTCCCGGAATTCCGGGATCAGGCGGTTGCACCTCCTGACTGGGGCGGTTGCACCGCTTGGCAGAACTCGAAGACTGAGCCTCTGGGCGGTGCCACCTCTGTCAGGGGCGGTTGCACCTCTCTGCCAGAGCTCGAAGACTGAGCTCAAGCGGTTGCACCTCCTGACTGGGGCGGTTGCACCGCTTGGCAGAGCTCGAAACTTGAGCTTAGGCGATGCCACCTCTTGTCAGGAGAGGTTGCACCGCCCAGTCTCGCTCGGAGACTGAGCCCAGGCGGTTGCACCTCCTGGCTAGGGCGGTTGCACCGCCCAGCCTCGCTGGGAGACTTAGCCCAAGTGGTGCTACCTCCTGGCCTGGGCGGTTGCACCTCTTGGCACTATTTCAGATCATTGGTTGGGCTCCAAACTTGGCCCAAACCCGTCCAAATTCGGGCCCAATTGGCCCCTAACCGGGTTATAAGATTAACACCTAATCCTAACCCTAATTAATATGCTAACTACTAATTTAAAGACATTTCTTAAGCTATTACAAAGTCCGCAAGTCATGACTTCTTCCGGCGAGCTTCCGGTGAACTTCCGGCGGTCTTCCGATAAACTCTCGGAAACCATTCTGCGGACTCCCGGCAAGCTCCTAGACTTCACGATTTGATCTTGGCGAGTTTCGACGAGCTTCTTTGGCAAGCTTCTGGACTTCTCGGATTTGTTCCCGCAAAACCTCCGACGACCGTCCGAAGTTCCGTCGAACTCTCGAACTCCCAACGTGATCATAGTCTTGACTCCAGCGCAACTCCAACTGCATGTCTTACTTTCATCGTAGTTAATCCTGCACACTCAAAACAAAAACTTCGATCGAGACAATTAATCCTAAGCAATTAACCAAGTTGTCCGGCATGTCATTGATCCCTCGACGCTTCGTCCGATTCTTCGGCGCATCGTCCTTTCCTGCAGCCTATTGCCCAATCGGTTAGTTGACTCCGCAACTCCGATATCCTTGGCACAATACCCGCTATTCTTGGCCCGATGCTCGAGTCCACAGCCCAAAGCCTTCTGTCGATACGTCGACCGATCCACCGGCCCGATGTCCAATCTTCTGACATGTTCCTCCGACACAACATGATGTTCTTGCTTTAATTGTCTCATCCTGATCGAAGCACCCTACGTCACTCAAGACGCAGATTAAATCATAAACATATATCAAGTAGTTTCATCATCAAAATACGAGATTCAACATTCGAGACTACGTTAGGCGGTGGTATCGCTAGTCTAGGTAGTGGTACCACCCCTGGTAGGGTGCCAAGCAGTAGTACCGTCCAGTGCAGTGTCAGTGTCAGACTGACACTAGCGGTGGTACCTCATAGCATAGGCGGTGGTACCGCCCAGACCCAGGAAACCTGCGATGAGATATTTTTAGGCTCCAAGTTTGATTCAACTTGAAGCTTATAAATACCTCACTCATCCCTGGTTAACACATGTAAGCACAAAGAGTTTAAAAGTGAAAAAACGCTGTTGCAATCACTTGTGTAATCCCCTCCTCTAGTCTAAGTCTAGAATTCTGTTTACGAGTGTATGTGCTTGTAAAGGTTGTTTCCTAAACCTGTGAAAAGGAGAAGAGGGGTGTAAAAGGTGGTTGGTCTTCGCCTATTAAAGGAAGACAGATAGTGGATGCCGGTAGCCTCGACGGAAGAGGGATCGACGGAGTGGATGTAGGTCATGATGCCGAACCACTATAAAAATCTGGTTTACGTTTCTATTGAGCAATTTACTTTAATTGCAAACCACTTTACTTGCTTTACATCCACTAGGCTCTTCCATGCACTTACAAAGTTATTACCTTTATGAAATGGTTTTTCGTCCGAAACGGACTTAATCGTCTCAAGAGAAGCAAAATATGTTAGCCTTCATACTTCAAAGAAAAGTAATACTTGTCAACTTATTAGCTTGCATGTTTTAAATTGATGTAAATCGTACTAAATTGCTAGTTTGAAAACTTATTAGTTGCACTTCTTCTTTTTGTTGATCACAAAGAGAGGGAAGTTATAATGATGATATGAAATTATGCATAAAATACTCATTATATTATGATGATACATACAATAAATAATTATAAAAATCATACATGGTAGGATATAATGTATTTTGATATTTTGATAACATGATGATTTAAAATATTTATGATTTGGAATGATGCATGCAATGATATGATTATTTAGTTCTTTCAATATTCATGATGCATGCAATGATAAAATAGTCATGATTTTTTTAATTCAAAATATCTATCAATAGGGCATATTGATAAGGGGAGTTTAATTTAAACTCCGTCATCAATTGATAGGCATTATTAGAAATGGAGAGATTGTTGAATTTCATATTTTGATGATGAAATCTATTGATGAGTTTACGATCTAATCTATATTTTGAGTGATGCAGGACTAACTTCGATCAGAAAAGGCAAATTGATTAAAGCAGGAGGAATCGGACGTTAGGCCGGAATGAAACATGTCAGGAGATTGGACGTCGAGCTAGAGGATCTATTGACATACCAGTAGAAGGACTTCGTACCATGAGTTCGGGCATTGGGCTGAAGGATCGGACAATTCGTCAAAGAGATTAGAAGTTACGGGAGTCAACATGTCGATTGGGTAATACGCCGAAGGAGAAGACAATGCGTCGAAGGATCAGACAAAGCACCGGATAAACCAATGATATGCCAAACAACATATGATTCATACTTGTAATTATGTGTCTAGATTGAGTTAGTTTAGGACTAATTGAGTCAGTTTTGGAGTGAAGACAATGTCAACTCAATTAGGGGCCAATTGAGCCTGAATCAAAGCTGAATTTGGCCTACTGTTTGGCTCATTCAGTGACCTATAGCAGGGTCTAGCGGTGGTACCATCCAGATTGGACGATGGTACCACCCAGACTGGGCGATGGTACCACCCAAACATAGTCTCCGAGATTGTGTCAAGCAACGGTACCACCAAGTGTCAGAAAGTACTAGTGGTGGTATCGCCAATATCTTGAAATTCTGAGGATTTAAATTTTTTGCTCTAATTTTTGAAGCCATTTGGGGTCTATAAATGCCCCAATCTTTTCTTTTTGAGGGAGCATGAAAAGCAAAATAAAACTTTGTGATTCTAAGGTTGTAATCCTTGTTAGAAAGTTGAGTTCTCTCCTCCATATACTTAGAAGTTGTTCTAAGGGAGAGTGTGAGGAAATACTTGTACAAGAGGACTGTAAAGGTTCTCTCCTAAACCTGTCTAAAGGAGAAAGAGTTTTAAGGGTAGTTAATCTTCGCCCATTGAAAGAAGATTAGTAGTGAAAGCCAGTGGCCTCGAGTGAAGAGGAATTGTGAGTGGACATAGGTCAGGACGCCCAAACCACTATAAAATAAGGTTTGCATTTACTTTATGCTTTTCATTTACATTGCAAACTGATTTCTTAATCTCATTACGCTCATTACTCTTTTATATATTTTTAAGTTAAACATCTTTCTGATACGGCTTTATTGAACGAAGTTGTTTACATCGACGTAAGTTTTATGAAAGCACTAATCCCCCCTCTTAGTGCCATCATGCTCCTAACATAGGAGACGGAGCTACCTCTACCTCCGTGGGTAGTGGCTTCGGGGGCTCAGAAGTTGTCGCCCGATGCCTCTTTCAAGGGCATAGGCCCATGGGGTCATGCTCACCCAAGGACCCCGAAGACGTCGGAACCCTCACAAGGGGTTGCAGCTCCCCCACGAATAGGTTGGCACTAGACTCGGAGCCTTTAGAGGCACCAATAGGAGGGCAACAAGAGGAACACTAGGCCCATTATGGTTGCCCACCCATCTTTAGGCCCTCGTTGGGATAAGAGAGGGACACAAAAGGGCGTTGCCTCTTTAGCTGCCAAAGATTCATACCTACCAAAGGATCATAAAGCAAGAGTCAAAGACAAATGAAAAGGAGTTGAAGAGAAAAGAATGACCATACCAAATAGGGTCGAGGGAGGAGTGGCCTCCACTAAAGGGGCTTCCTCCTCACACTCCGTGGCTCCAGATAAGAAGAACCCCCGTATCTTCTCCAAGGCCTTGACTTTGCCTAAGGACAAAGTAGGCAACACGTTGTCCACGATGTGTGCTACCTAAAGCACCGGGTGTTGAAACTTGGATTTTGATGATGAAATTAATTAATAAATTTATGATCTAATTAGTGTTTAAGAAAAGTGATGCTGGACTAACTTCGATCATGTAAAAGCAAAATAATTGAAGTAAGAGAATCAGACGTTGGGCAGGAGTGAATCATATCAAAGATCGAACATCGAGCTGGAAGAATCAGGCATTGCATAGAGATCATATGTTGCGGGAGTCAATATGTCGATGGATCAAGGAATACGTCGAAGGAAAGCATGACACGCCAGGAGTTCGGATGAACCAATGACATATTGGAAAATATAGGATTCAAGTTTTGTAATCGTTTATGTCTTAATTATCATAGTTCAGGTTTTAATTGAGTTGATTTTTTGTGTAACCATGCGAACTCAATTAGGGGCCCATTGGGCCTGAATCAGGGTTGATTTGGGCCTATTGAAAGGCTAATTCAGTGACCTATAGTTGGGTTAGGCGATGGAACTGCCTATGAGTTGGAAAGTATAATGTGTACATTTTTGGAAGATCTAACGATAATACTGCCAGTGTCAAGCGGTGGTAGTGCCCAGACTAGTAGTACCACCAGAACATAGTCTTTGAGACTATGTCAAGTAGTGGTACAGCCGAGACTAGCGATAGTACTGCTAGTGCTCACTACTACAAGCAGTGGTACCGCCCAACATTGGTAGTAGTACCGCCAGTATCTTGAAAACCCAAGGAGAATACTTTTTGGCTTTAATTTTTTAAACCATTTGGGGTATATAAATACTGTTAGAACCCTTGCAGATTCTAAACTTGGGGTTGATCTCTTTAGGGGATCGGCCTCCTTGGAACTCTATAGGGGTTCCTCCCTCCAAGTTGCTGCTCAAAGGCTGCAGAAAAGATTCATCTATTGCTTATCAAAAGAGGATGAATACATAGCTATTTATAGGGTTTCTAAACCCTAACTCCTAATAGGACTCCTACTCAAGAGTCCTACTCAAGACTCCTAATAGGACTCCTACTCAAGAGTCCTACTCAATTAAGACTCCTACTCAAGACTCCTAATAGGACTCCTACTCAAGACTCCTATTCCCTTACAACTCCTAATTCTTCTCTAAGAAAAAACCTCCTACATGAATGTCCCTCTTAATTAGGACTCTCCTAGCTAGAGTCCTAACAGAATGTCCCTCTCAATTAGGACTCTCCTAGCTAAAGTTCTAACAGTTTTACATGAATGTCCCTCTCAATTAGGACTCTCCTAGCTAGAGTCCTAACAAACCCGCCCTCTTCAAATCAGCCTTGTCCTCGAGGCTGACGATTCATGAATTTTGGGAATTTGATCTTCAAGTCATCATAGTTCTCCAAAGTGGCATCTTCTGTTAGTAGGTTTGCCCACTGTATTAGCAATTCAGTAGTGGATCGTCGTCGTTGAATCATAATCCGTCGATCAATAATGGCACTTGGCTGAGTCTGAAGTCCTCCTTGGGTAGTCATATTTGGTGGGTGGCTTTGGGCTATCTCCAAGCACCTATTTACAACTTCTGTCTGGCCGTCGGTTTGTGAGTGATGCCATTCCATCTTAATATCCTCAAGGAAGTCGCTGGTCGGAAGTGAAATGGCCAAAACTTCAGCTTGCTCGGGTAGTTGCGAAAGCGCATCTGCAAGAACATTCTCTTTCCCCTTTTTGTAAGTGATTTCATAATCAAATCCAAGAAGTTTTGTTACCCAGTTTTGCTGCTCAGGGGATGATATCTTTCGTTCCAAAAAGTACTTGAGGCTTTTATGGTCGGTTTTAATTTGAAATCGTCGACCAATCAAGTAGGGTCTCCACCTCGTTGCTGCGCGCACAATAGCGAGCATCTCCTTATCATATGTTGACTTATTTTGATGGGAGGGAGATAATGCCTTGCTAGTGTATGCGAGTGGTCGACCATCTTGCATGAGAATTGCTCCAATTCCGACTCCAGATGCGTCGGCCTCAATAATGAAGGGTCGGTTGAAATCTGGTAGTGTTAGCACCGGCATCATCGTCATGGCTGCCTTAAGTTTGTCGAAGGCAACAGAGGCTCTATTCGACCATTGGAAGACATCTTTTTTCAGAAAGGAAGTAAGTGGTGCACTGATCTCTCCATAGTTTTTCACGAACTTGCAGTAGTAGCCTGTTAAACCGAGAAAGCCATGTAGCAATTTTATGTTCCTCGGGGTCAGCCAGTTTTGCATTGCTCTAATTTTGAAGGGGTCTACTACCACACCTTCCTCTGATATGATATGCCCAAGATATTCCACCTTCTTTTGAAGAAAGCAAAAATTCATAGTGGTTGTTGTGTATTCGAAAGGCGATTTTCGGTATGTCTTCTTCGCATACTCGTATTTGATGATACTCGGATCAAAGGTCCAGCTTTGTAAAGATTTGTGCTCCCTGTCATCTACTATTGGAATAGGGTATTTATCCTTGATGGTAATGCCATTAAGAGCTCGGTAATCAATACATATTCGCCATGTTCCATCCTTCTTGTGTACAAGTAGCACCAGTGAAGAGTAGGGGCTGCAACTTGGCCGAATAACTCCTGTTTCGAGCATCTCTTTTATAATCCTTTCTATTTCATCCTTCTGGAGATGTGGATACTGATATGGCTGAGTATTTGCTGGAGATTTGCTTGGAAGAATCATTAAACAATGATCATGCCGATGGGTAAGAGGTAGATTGCACGGTTCCATAAATATATCTGAAAATTCAGCAAGCAAAGGAAGTAGGTTTGAATCATTAAATTCTATTAGCTCTCCCTTTGTTTGCTGCTCAAGTTGTACCAAGAATCCGCTGCATGCTTTATGCAAAACCTTCTCCATTTGTTGTGTGCAAATCATCGTTACGTCGCCCCCACGTTTCCCGTGCAGTATCACCTGTTTCTCTTTACTGCAAAATTTCATAATTAGTTGTATAAAATTCCAAGAAACATCACCTAATGTCATCAACCATTCAATTTTAAGCATGGTCTTATGATCATCAAGAGGGAGAAGGAAGAATTCTGCAATTATCTCTTGGTCCTGCAGCAATAGTTTCTCCTGCGGGCGCCTACGATCACACTTCAAAATCCGTCTGTCGGTGACCTTAACATCAAACCTGCTGCAATTCTCAATAGGTAAGTTCATATGGACAGCAACCTTACTGTTTAGGAAGTTATTAGTGCTGCCCGTGTCGATGAGAACAGTGATCGATTGTTGTTTGAGAAGGCCTCCAACTTTCATCGTTTGCGGGTTTGAGTAGCCAGCTAGTGTATGTACTGTAACTTCGGTCGGTTGTGGCTCTTCTTCTGCATCTTCTTCTTCATATTCAAGGCTCTCTTTTGGATGTTTAATAACCTCTTCTTCTATCGGTTCAATCATAAGAAGTCCCCCTTTACTACAGCGATGCTCATGGCTCCACGGCTCGTCACAATGCCAACATAACCCCTTCGCATATCGCTCCCGAAGCTCTTCTCTTGTTAGCCTCTTTGGTGTAGGGACTCGGTCGACAATAGGGGGGGCTAAGGACTTCAATATTACTGGTTGAGGAGCAACCCTAGTCCTCCGAGCTTCATGGTTCAATTGCTCCTCTTGATGTCGTGCGAAAGAGATGGCTGCCATAAGCGTGTACGGTTGTCGCGCTTTAACTTCTCCTCGGATCTCCGGCTTCAAGCCCTCAATGAAGGTCCTCAATAGCTGTTTTTGAGACCAATCAAGAGTTTGATTAGATAACCTTTCAAACCTGGTTTGGTACTCCTGAATGGTGGAGGTTTGTCGGATCTTTGCTAGTTGTCCGTCAATATTCTTGTAATCGGTTGGTCTGAAGCGGATCAGCAGTCCTTCTTTGAATTGTTGCCATGAAAAGACTCCATAAGTATGTTCAAACCAGTCAAACCACTGTATAGCATCCCCTTCAAGATGTATAGCTGCAATTTTCACCATAGATGCATCCGTAGTTTTATGGTACCGAAAATATCGCTCCGCGCGCGAGATCCAACCAATTGGGTCTCCTTCTTCCCATCTAGGGAATTCCACTCTCATGCATGAATAGTTGGAGTTGGTCATAGAGCTTCCCCTCTCTTGGAAGTCATATCTTTGGGCTTGGTGTGATTGGGCAAAGCTCTCTCCTTGATGTGATTTCTTCGGGCTTAGTGGTCGGCCCAATCTGAGTTCGGTAAAGAGCATCCGAATCTTATCCTCCATTCGTGCCTCCAAGGCTTCGAATTTAGCATTGATTACCTCCTTAGATACCATAGTATATATCTTCAAATCTGTGATGTTAAGATCTCTCTTTTGTTGTTGGGTTAAAGGCATGTATAGGTTGAGAGAAGTGATGGTCGAAAGGGTTGGTGGATTGGTGGATGTAGGCTACGGTTTAGGCTTGTTTTGTTGCTGTTTTGGGTGCAGTTTGAGGGTGTGGTTTGGTAGAGTTTTAGGGCTATGGATGAAAGGTTTGGATCTGTGGTAGATGGTAGCAAAGGTTTGATAGAAATCAGTGGAAGTTTGCTACATAATTGTATTGTCTTGTAAGAGCAGAATTGTAGTCGAAGAAACAGCGGTTTCTCGACAAAATTTCCACCAAAAACTTGAGAGATTTGAGGAGGGAATTGATAGAAAAATCACAGTTTATATGATAGCAAGGATGTCCAATTTGATCAAGAAAATTTCGGCAGGAACAGCAAGAAAATTGATGCAAGTTGCGATAGCAGAAATCTCGTCGAAAAATTTCAGCGGTCTACGACGAAAATTTGCAGCAACCCAAAATCGTTTTTAGAGATGAATTCCTTAGTAGATCAATCTTAGATGGAAGCCAAGATGATCTATGAAGTGTATAAGAAATTTCATTTAAAAAAGATTGCAAATAGATGGGTTAAGGCAACAATATGCGGCTGAAATTTTCTGCAGCATAGATTTTCAAGTGTAGCAGATTGGACGTAAAAGATCAGTGGTTTATATTGAGAATTTTTCAACGAAACCAAAGGGAAATCCACTGTTAGGAAGTTTTAAAGAAATCATAAAAATTTCGTAGAGATTTGGACAGAAAAAACATAGTATCAAGATCAAACAAATAGTGCTATGCGGTTGAAATTTTACGGTGCAGATTTTCAAGTATAGCAGATTAGACGTAAAAGATCAACGGTTTATATTGAGAATTTTTTGACAAAACCAAAGGAAAATCTGCTATTAGGAAGTGTCAAAGTGTCATAAAAATTTCATAGAGATTTGGATAGAAAAAATATAGTAGCAAGATCAAACAATCTATGCTATGCGATTGGAATTTTGCAATGTATCTTTCGTCGTAGAGATGAAAACTTTGCGACGAAAAGTTTATGCAGCAATTTTGGAACAATTTTTTTTTTTTTTGGATTTTCGAATAAGATAACTAAATTGCAGCAGCAGTAAGGTAAGAAACCAGAACCTGTTGCAATTCACGAGGAGATCAAAGGATGATCTGCGGTGGTGGAGATGACGATGGAATTTGGTGACGATATTTTAAGCAATTGTGGGAATTGCTTTGGGCGGCTGTGGAGGGCTGATGGATGGCTATGGAAGGGCAGCGAGACGCCAAGAACCTGGCTCTGATACCAGGTGTTAGAACCCTTGCAGATTCTAAACTTGGGGTTGATCTCTTTAGGGGATCGGCCTCCTTGGAACTCTATAGGGGTTCCTCCCTCCAAGTTGCTGCTCAAAGGCTGCAGAAAAGATTCATCTATTGCTTATCAAAAGAGGATGAATACATAGCTATTTATAGGGTTTCTAAACCCTAACTCCTAATAGGACTCCTACTCAAGAGTCCTACTCAAGACTCCTAATAGGACTCCTACTCAAGAGTCCTACTCAATTAAGACTCCTACTCAAGACTCCTAATAGGACTCCTACTCAAGACTCCTATTCCCTTACAACTCCTAATTCTTCTCTAAGAAAAAACCTCCTACATGAATGTCCCTCTTAATTAGGACTCTCCTAGCTAGAGTCCTAACAGAATGTCCCTCTCAATTAGGACTCTCCTAGCTAAAGTTCTAACAGTTTTACATGAATGTCCCTCTCAATTAGGACTCTCCTAGCTAGAGTCCTAACAAATACCCCACTCATTTTTGCTTAAGATAGTAAGAAAAGAGCGTGAAAAACTTATGATTATAAGTGTATAAACTCTATTGAAAGTCTTGAGTTCCTTCCTCCTCAATCTTCTAAGTTATTCTAAGGGAGTTATAAGGACTACTTATAAAAAAGAATTATAAAGGTTCTCTCCTAAACCTATAAAAAGGAGAAAAGAATTATAACAAGGGTGGTTGATCTTTGCCCATTGAAAGAATATCGTTAGTAAAGTCGATGGCATCGATGGAGGAGGAATCAGGAGTAGACGTAGGTCGCAATGACCGAACCACTATAAATCTAGTGTGTATTTTCTTTGTACTTTTCATTCTTATTGCTTACTGATTTAGTTGCTTACTAATTTTATTCATATTCCAAGTTAAACGTATTTCCGATACGGGTTTGATTAAACCAAATTTAGAATCGTTTCAACTTTTCAAAAGCACTAATTCACCTTCCCTCTTAGTGCCTTTACAATCATAACAGTTGGTATCAGAGCAAGGTCTCTTAATTGGTTTAATGCCCAAGAGAGATTATATAGCTTTTTTTAGTAATCAAGAAGATTATTTTATCACTCGTCCTCCTATGTTCAATAGGACGGACTACACGTATTGGAAAATATGAATGAGGATTTTTTTGATTTCTATGGGCTTTGATTTATGGAATGTTGTTGAATATAACTTTCAAAAATCCTCTAGACCTATGAATGAATGTAATGATTTAGAGAAGAAAATGTTTTCTTTAAATGATAAAGTTATGAACGCTTTATTTTGTGCTTTAGACAAGAATGAGTTTAATCGTGTTTCTATATATGAAACTGCACACGATATTTAGCACACACTTGAAATTACTCGTGAAGACATAAATAGAGTAAAAGAATCTAAGATAAATCTTTTGGTACATAGTTATAAATTATTTAGAATGAAGCTAAGTGAAACCATTGGTGACATGTACACTCGTTTTACGGATATTATCAATGGTTTGAAAGCTCTTAGTAGATGTTTTACTAATCTTAAACTTATTAACAAAATTCTAAGATCCCCTTCAAAAATTTTACGATCCAAAGGTAACTACAATACAAGAAACAAAGGACTTGAACAATTTTCCTCTTGAAGAACTCATAGGATCATTAATGACCTATAAAATTACTTGCAAGGCATATGATGAATATGAGAACAATCTTCAAAAGAACATAAAGGATATGACACTTAGAACCAAAGAAGATCACTCAAGCAAAAGCTCAAGTGATGATGATGACTTGACACTCCTCATAAGAAAATTAAAAAAATTCATAAAAAGGAACAAAATAAATCTTGTAAAATAAGACTCTAAAAATAAAAATAAACTAAAAAATGACACACTCATTTGCTATGAATGCAAGAAGCCAAGGCACTTCAAAAGTGAGTATCCATAACTGAAGAAGAAGATGCTAGCACAAAAGAAGAAGAAAGCATTCAATGTGACTTGGGACGAATCAAGTGCATCAGAAGACGAAGAGTAAACCAATGAAGATGAGGTGGCGAACTATGCTTTGATGGCTCTCAATGATGAGATATATGACTCAACCGAAACCCCTTTATCTTATAATGAATTACTTAATGTATTTCATAATTTATATGATGAATTTAAATTAGTTAGTAAGAAATATAAATTACTAAAAAAGGATCATACTTCTCTCTCTAATAAATTTAAAAAATAAAAAATAAGTATAACAATTGCATGTTAAATTCTTGTACTAAATATAAAGAGTTAGACTTACTTAAAAAGGAAAATATGTTATTACAACAAATATTAGAAAACTTTAAAATTAAAAATAAATCATTAAGCATAAACTTTGCTAATAAAGGTCATGTACATAAAAAGGAAAAAATCGGTTTTATGAGTAGTAATACTCAACAAAAGCCAACTATGTTTGTTAATAGACCTACATTATATGTTTTCCCTAAAGTTAAATATAATTTTTGTGATAGATATGGTCATTATGCTTATAAATGTTTATACAAAAAATATAGCTTACATAAATTAGTTTGAGTTCCTAAAGGAACTATAAATAACTTAATACCAATAGTCAAGATAGGTATATCTAATCATAAGGGACCCAAACTTAAATAGGTACCTAAAGCAAACCCTCATTTCTTGTAGATTTATCTATAGTCAAAAGTTAAGAGCAAGAGAATGGTATCATGATAGTAGATGCTCAAGGCATATGACCGAAGATCCAATACATTTCTCTAAACTCACTAGCCAAGGTGAAAAATATGTCACCTTTGGAGACAACAACAAAAGGAAAAATTATTGACAAAGGAAATATAAGTAACAAATCAAAACTCTTGATTGAAGACGTTTTATTAATAGATAGTTTAAAACACAACTCACTAAGCATTAATCAATTGTGTGATAAGGGATATAACATTAAATTTGAATATAATGCTTGCGAGCTACTACACAAAAATAAATCTATGATTGCCTTAAGGACTAATAATGTGTATACTATTGATCTTGATGATTTTTATGATGAAACTTATTTTTCGATTTTAAACGATGATAAATGGCTTTGGCATAGGAGATTAGGTCATGCAAGTATGAAATTAATTTCATAAATTATAACTAAAGAACTTGTAAGAAGTATGTCTGGAATTAAATTTGTCAAAGATAAAGTTAGTTATGCATGCCAACTAGGTAAACAAATAAAAAGTAACTTTAAATAAAAAATCAAATAAATACCTTTAGACCACTATAATTAATTCATGTGGATTTACTTAGACCAATTGATATCACAAGTTTAGGAGCTAATAAATTATTGAATCTCGTATTTTGATAATGAAACCAATTGATAATTGTATTTATGTTTTAATCTGTGTTTTGAGTGACGCGGGATATTTCGATCATGATGAGACAATTAAAGCAAGAAAAATCATATTGGGCTAGAGGAACATGTCAGAAGATTGGACGTCGGGTTGGTGGATCGATCGACGTATCGACAGAAGGCTTCGGGCCATGGATTCGGGCATCGGGCTAAGAAGAGCAGGTATTGCGCCAAGAATATTGGAGTTGCGGAGTCAACTAGTTGATTGGGCAATAGGCCGCAAGAGAGGACGATACGCCGAAGAATCGGACGAAGCGTCGAGGGACCAATGACATGCCGAACAACTTGATTAATGCTTAGTATTAATTGTCTAGATCGAAGTTTGTTTTACATGTGCAGGATTAACTGTGATGGAAGTAAGACATTGAGTAGGAGTTGCACCGAAGTCAAGACCATGATCACGTTGGGGGTTCGAGAGTTCGACAGAAGTCCGGACGATCGTCGGAGGTTCTATGGGAACAAATCCGAGAAGTCTAGGAGCATGCCAAAGAAGCTCGTCGAAACACGCCAAGTGGATTGTCGTAAGTCCAGGAGTTTGTCGGAAGTTCGCTAGAGCATCGCCGAGGGTTCGTCGGATATTCGCCGGAAGCTCGCTAGAAGAAGCGATTGACGCACCAGAGCAAGTTATAGTATTAATGTCTTAAATATCGTAGTTAGCATGTATATTAAGTTAGGAATGGGAGGTGATCCCATTAACTTAATCTAAGGGTAATTGGGCCCTTAACAGACCCAAATTGGGCCGAATGGATCAGCCCATTCGAACCCAGAATTCTTGCAAGGCAGTGGCACTACCCAAGAGACTTGGTCTCCCAAGAATTCTAGGCAGTGGTACCGCCCCTGTTAGGCAGTGGCACCACCTGAGCTCGGTCTCCGAGCGAAGCCAAGCGGTGGTACCGCCTGAGGTTGGTCTCCGAGCGGTAGTACCACCCAGTTA
This sequence comes from Musa acuminata AAA Group, assembly GCF_036884655.1. NCBI lineage: Eukaryota > Viridiplantae > Streptophyta > Magnoliopsida > Zingiberales > Musaceae > Musa > Musa acuminata. The sequence goes on along the minus strand of NC_088331.1, from coordinate 36,325,569 downwards.
TGGCGGTAGTATTGCCAAGACCCCGAAAATCTGAGAGATGACATTTTTGAGCTCCAAATTCAAACCAGTTGGGGCCTATATAAACCCCACCCTTTCCTACATTAAAGGGTACCGAAATCTTGATCTTATTGTGAGAATTTTAGAGCTCAAAAGTGTTGTAAAGGTCAAAAGTTCTTCTCCCTCTTTTCGTCTAAGTTTTGATCTTTCAAGAGAGGAGTGAAAAATCTGTAAGAGTTGTCTCCTAAGCCCGTCAAAAGGAGTAAAGCTATAAAAGGGTGGTTGGCCTTCGTCTATTGAAGGAAGGCCTTTAGTGGACGTCGGTGACCTCATCGGAAGAGGAAGCCAAAAGTGGATGTAGGTCAAGATTGACCGAACCACTCTAAATCTCGGTTTGCATTTACATGCTACACTCTATCTTAACTGCAAACTGCCTCCATTACTTTACTTCAATTGTACTTCGCTAGATCTTGAGTTGAAGAATTTCTGAATCGGCTTTTGCATCGAAATCGTTTTTATCGTGCGAACGTAATTTTAATCGTCGAAAGTTTTCCGCTGCACTAATTCACCCCCCCCACCCCCCACCCCTCTTAGTGCTCTTGATCCTAACATAAATATATTTTTGTGATTGTTGATAATTATAGTAAGTATACTTGGACATATTTCCTAGCACATAAAAGTTATTGCTTTTTTTTAAAGTTTTACAAACAAGTTCAAAATGCAAAAGGTTTTATGATTTTCTCTATTCGTAGTGATCACTGTTAGGATCAAGAGCACTAAGAGGGGGGGGGTGAATTAGTGCAGCGGGAATCTTATAATAATTTAAAAACCAAAAGCTGCGTTCGTTCAAAAACTATTATGATGCAAAAGCAAATTCTCAGTTTGTATCTAAGTGCAGTTTGCGTCTAAGTGTAGATTGCGTTTAAGCGCAGTTTTGCGTCTAAGCGCAGTTTTGCGTCTAAGCGCAGTTTTGCGTCTAAATTCAGATTTGCGTCTAAATTCAGATTTACGTCTAAACGCAGATTTACGTATAAACGTAGATTTACGTCTAAACGCAGTTTTACGTCTAAACGCAGTTTTACGTCTAAACGCAGATTTACGTCTAAACGCAGTTTTACGTCTAAACGCAGTTTTACGTCTAAACGCAGATTTACGTCTAAACGCAGTTTTACGTCTAAACGCAGATTTACGTCTAAACGCAGTTTTACGTCTAAACGCAGTTTTACGTCTAAACGCAGATTTACGTCTAAACTTTGAAACTCATTTGTATACTCGCAGAAGGCAGTATGCAGTTGAAATCAAGACGTAAACGTGAACTGAAATCTGATGATTGAGCGAGGAAAGCCGATTTGCGTCTGAATGCAGTTTTACGTCTAAATGTTGAAACTCGTTCGTAAAATCGTAGAGGACAGATTGCAGTTATTAATAGGATTAAAATGTAAGCGTAAACTGCAAAGAAGCTCGTTCGTAAAAGCACGGAAAACAGTTCTGCAGAATCAAACGAAAACGTAAACTGTAATGTATGAAAATACGAGTTTACGTCTGAATGCAGATTTGGAAGAACAGCACTTAGAACTTGTTCGTGAAAGCGCAGAAAGCAGTAGTGATGAGGGAGGTTTGCAGTAATGATAAAGTGCTCGAAAATAAACGCAAACCAGAGATTTAGAGTGGTTCGGTCAGCCTTGACCTACTCCACTTTTGGCTTCCTCCACCGATGAGGTTGCCGACGTCAACTAGGTGCCTTCCTTCAATGGGCGAAGGCCAAACTTCCCTCTTACAATTTCTCTCCTTTTGACAGGCTTAGGAGACAACCTTTACAGACCTTTCTCTCCTCACTTTACAATTGAAAACTTGAAGAATAGAAGGAGGAGACTTAAAGGCTTTACAACACTTTTGAGCTCTTAGAATCACAGAAAAGATCAAGATTTCGGTATAGGTCTGTATCTTTTCAGTGCTGAATGGGTGGGGTATTTATAGGCCCCAACCCAATTCAAAATTCGAGCTCAAAACGATCAAATCGTTCAAATCCCAGAATTCTGGGATCAGGCGGTTGCACCTCTCGACTGGAGAGGTGGCACCGCCTGGCAGAGCTCGAAGACAGAGCTCTGCCGATTGCTTCTCTCTGCCAGAGCTCGAAGACTGAGCTCGATGGTTGCATCACCTGGCAGAGCTCGAAGACTGAGCTTGGTGAATGCATCACCTGGCAGAGCTCGAAACTGAGCTCGGTGGTTGCATCACCTGGCAGAGCTCCAAGCTGAGCTCAGGCTGATCCACCTCTCTGCCAGAGCTCGAAGACTAAGCTCGGTGATTGCATCACCTGGCAGAGCTCGAGACTGAGCTCAGGCTGATGCACCTCTCTGCCAGAGCTCGAAGACTGAGCTCGGTGGTTGCATCGCCTGGCAGAGCTCGGAACTTGAGCTATGGCGGTGCAACCTCTTGGCTGGGGCGGTTGCACCTCCCAGCCTCGCAGCCCTAGCGGTTGCACCTCCTGGCTGGGGCGGTTGCACCTCCCAACCCCACAGCCCAGGCGGTTGCACCTCCTGGCTGGGGCGGTTGCACCTCCCAACCCCACAGCCCAGGCGGTTGCACCTCCTGGCTGGGGCGGTTGCACCTCCTGGTGCAATCAGGGTCCGAATGGTTCACTCCATTCGACCCACTTTGAATCTTTTCAGGGGCCCAATTGCCCCAAGATTAAGCTAATGGGGTCACCTCCCATTTTCATGCTTAATCATCATGCTAACTACGATTAACTCTAAGACAACTTCTGCAGCTTTGCTCCGATGCGTCAATCGCTTCTTCCGGCGAGTTTCCGGCCAACTTCCGTCGATCAACCGATAACCCTCGGTGATCCTTCTGCGGACATCCGGCATACTCCTGGACTTTGCGACGATCCACTTGGCGAGTTCCGACGAGCTTCGCTTGGCAAGCTTCTGGACTTCTCGGATCTGTTCTCTCTGAACCTCCGACGACCGTCCGAACTTCCGTCGAACTCTCGAACTCCCAACGTGATCATGATCTTGACTCCGGCGCAACTCCTGCTGCTTGTCTTACTCTCATCGTAGTTAATCCTGCACACTTATCTCAACACATAGATTAGATAACAAATGACAATTGACTTCATCATCAAAATCCGAGATTCAACAATCTCCCCCTTTTTGATGATGACAATCAATTGATAAAGGAGTTGTCCTTAACTCCCCCTATCTATATGCCATAGTTGAGATAAGTCAACCTTGAATTCAAGACCTAAGAATTCAAGTGACGTATTGATAAGTTAGATCAGTTAAACTTATCAATGCTCCCATCATGATGCCTATCATGATGTATCTCTTCAAGAATTATGTCAAGGCATGACATACATCATCAAGTTTGTATGATAGTGTTTGTAACCATTCATCATGTAATCATATAAAGCTACGAAGGACTTTTTACATGATGCTCACATTTGAGATTTTCTAGTAAGTTTGCATTTTCTTCACAATATCAAATCAAGATATGATGCAAACTATAGTACATGTTCACATATCTCTTGGTGATGCAAGGATGGCATAACATTGTTTATAGCATCACTCAAGTATTTGCAACTATGACATAGATATGATTATGGCAGTTCAGCTATGACATAGTGTTTATCAATTCATATTTTTCTCCCCCTTTGTCATCAACAAAAAGCATGATAGCATTATCAAGCATATAAAGGAAGTCATGACACATATATCTCTTTATTGTTTTTGCTTGACGGAGGAAAGTCATTTTTCAAAGAGTTTTCATTAGAGTGTACGGGAACATCCCATTTTTAGCATACAACCCGAAAAATGAACTTTTTTACATGCATTTGGTTAAAAATATTTGTCACATAATTTGCAACATGTTATTTGATCAAGCGTTTGTCAAGGCATGTAATAGTAATAACAAAATAATTTTGATGTAGTAACACAATTATTTCAAGTGCAGCATTATATCATATTGCATAGCAGGATTTTTATTTCAGCAAGTGTAGCATTGCATCACATGGTAAGATATCAGCTCGTATGATGTAAATTTTTGTTTGATACATGGCATGATAGCAATCATATTAGCAGTAGCAACCATATCAATGTTATACTGCTGACTTATTAACTTACATTGGTATGTTGCTTCATATTTTCAAGGCATAGGCTTTTAAACCTTTTTAGTTTCAGTGCAAAAACCGAGATAAACAACAAGAGATGTTTGCAAATATGCTTACACAGACAAAGATAACCATATCAGGGTAACATATGTACAGCATATCAGGTAACCATAAAGACAAAGTCCTTCATGAATAACATAAGGAGTTTACAACATGTCATATCAAATACATCAGATGTTTATACAAGCTTATTCATGAGGTGGAAGATTAAAGTGCCTAAGTAAAGAGTCAAATTGTCGATGGATTTGTTGTAGCTCGGTTAGGATTTGATCTTGTCGAAGTTCAAGCCGTTCTTGTCGTTGCTCAAATCGGTCCATCCGAATCCCGATATCTTCGATGGATGATGTGTGAGTTTGCTCAACCGGATGTGTTTCCTCAAAGGGACAGATCGGAGGAGAGTGGGTACTCCTAAAGACTGGGGTTTCTGGCTCTGGTTCAGGTTCAGGCTGAGGGGGATCAGTTCTTCTAGGCATTCTAACCCAGTTACCGTTTCTATAGTGACATCTTAGTCGGTGAAGTAGATTTTTGTTTATTATGCTGAATCTATCTGATTTCATTACTTCTTCTTCTAGTGGTATTTGAATGTCGTAAGCTTTCATTATTCTAGTAATAATTCCACCATATGGGAGCATCATATCTTTCGTAGATAATTCCAACATGTTTTGTTGGATCAGATACCCAAGACAAATGTCACGTTCTTTCATAATTAGGTACATAATTCCTAATTCCAATTGACTCACTTCATCATGATGGTATTGCTTAGGAAGAATTATACTAGTCATGATATGATGAAGTATCTTAGTGTTAAAGGGCATTAGATGTTCACAACTTTTAGGAATAGATTCTACGTTAGGATTGGCAAGGATTGTTCCTAAGGCTTCAACGTAGGATGTTTCAATAGTTTTTTCATCCCATGATCCTTTGAAGTAAAGTCCTATGCTTTTCATGGGAATACCTATCATATCACAAATGAATCTATCAGTGATTGAGATGTGTTGTCCTAAGAGATAGGTTGATATCCTTTCTTCATCATCTTTTTGCATGTTGTTATAAAACAATCTAACTAGTCTAGGATAAATGGGTTCGTTGATCTGCAAAATGGGAAGTAGATTTAGGTTTGCAAACCAATGGATAGTCTCTACATCTCTTAGTTCATTCAGATCTACGTATTTTCCCTTATTGATGCTTCTTAGTTCGAAGGAGAGAAATTTTTCAGCATGGTTTTTGGAATCAAAAAGAGTGAGATCAAACTCTTCTACTACTCTCCTCTTTCCCTTGTCCCTTGAGGATCTTCTAGATCCCATTACTACTGCTGTTTAGAGGGATGATGATGAGCTAAAGTAAATGAAGAACAAAACAGAATTTAAGAGCTTCATAGAGAGTACCTTTGTGAAATCTTCAAGAGAAGGAAGGATTCTTGATGTTTTGCTCTGAAATAAGAGGTATTTGGAAGGCTTAGAGGAGTGAAATGGGAATGGAGGAGACTTGGAAGAGTAGAGGAGGAAATGAGGGTGAGTTGGGGTCGGTTCCTCAGCCGGCCCTAGCGTGATTTTAAAGAGCAGAGCTGCTGGCGGTTGCACCTCTGGCTGGAGCGGTGCAACCTCTGGCAACCCGTGATAGCTGGAGGTGCAACCGCCAGCTGGAGAGGTGCCACCGCCTGCAGCAGGTGAGTACTTAAGATGATTTGATTAGGGAGCCTTTGCCTTGAGGAGAGTTTCAGAGCAATTGATGTTTGTTACATGATTTCGTATGAGTTTTTATTTAAGGAAGAAGCTCTTTGTAAGATAGATCTTTTAACGTGCGTACGTATGTTTGTTTGGTGTCCCTTTTAAAATCATGACATATTTAGTTTCTACAAGAATTAATTCGTAGATGAACAGGTTTTGAAGATCAGGGGGGTATGTGAATTTGGATATGATATATTTCTAATTGTATCGTATTTGTGATTTCATAGCTTCCACTTGTTACTTAAGCGTTGCGAGTCCCTTTTTGATTCTTGGTTTATGACCATTGAGAGTCAAGGAGCAGAATATTATTTCTTGCTCTGGCCTAGACTTTTAATGTTTTTATAGGAACGGATGATCTTTAGGAACCCATTTGCTTTTGGGTGCCTCATAAATAGATCTACATTTTCTATCATGTTGCATAGAGTTTATCATGGTTCCTTTAGGAACCCAAATCAATTTGTTTGGACTTATTTTCTTGAATGGACAACAATGTGTCTTGTGTCCAGATTTGCAACAAAAGTTGCACTTGGTTTGGTGTTGAACGTGTAAGATGGGGCCTTTTACAAAGGTAGTTGGATTTTGGTGAGGACTCCTCACAAATCCAATCCCACTTCTTTTGGGAGCATGACCCTTGTTTGTAAGGATCATGTTTAATGACTTGCTACCAACCTCGAATTTCTTCAAGGTGTCCTTAAGTAGCAAGTTTTCTTTTTGTATAGTTTCTAAATCATGACATTTGATACATGACTTTAAACTATCATGATGTTCGACTTTTAATTTATCAAACTCACAAGTAAGATTATCATGTACCTTTTTTAGCAACTTGTATTTTCTATTTATAACTTTGCATTCATCAAATAAATCATGGAAGGCATTTAGTAATTCATCGAAAGATAAATCAGCATCTAATAAATCCGTTACCTCCTCTTCGATGGCCATAAAGGCGTAATGAGCAACTTGCTCGGTGTTGGACTCCTCTTCCTCAGATACGCTCGAATCATCCCATGTTGCTTGGAGCGCCTTCTTCTTTGTTCTTTTCTTGACTTGGGGACAATCACTTTTGTAGTGTCCCGGCTTTTTACATTCGTAGCAGATTACTTGGTCCTTCTTGGGTTCAAGTTTATTTTTCACATCGTTTTTAAACTTGTTTCTTTTGAAGAATTTCTTAAACTTTCTTGTCAAAAGTGCCAAGTCATCGTCACAATCCTCATCACTTGAGTTTTCTCTCAAGTGGCATTCAGAAGTTTTAAGTGCCATATCCTTCCTGTTCTTTGGAATGATGTCTTCTTGCTCTTCATGAGCTTTGCAGGTCATTTCGTAGGTCATTAATGACCCGATTAGTTCTTCAAGAGGGAATTTCGCAGATCTTTTGCCTCTTGAATGGCGGTGACTTTAGGATCCCAACTCTTAGGAAGGGATCTTAGTATCTTATTAACAAGCTCAAAATCCGAAAAGCTCTTTCCGAGTCCTTTTAGACTGTTGACGACATCCGTGAAACGGGTAAACATGTCGCCAATGGTTTCACTCGGTTTCATTCGGAAAAGTTCAAAAGAATGCAGCAACAGATTGATTTTTGACTCTTTCACTCTACTTGTGCCCTCGTGGGTCACTTCAAGTGTGTGCCAAATATCAAAAGCAGTTTCGCAAGTTGAAACACGATTAAACTCGTTTTTATCAAGTGCGCAAAATAAGGCATTCATAGCCTTTGCATTAAGAGCGAAAGCCTTCTTCTCCAAATCGTTCCAATCGATCATTGGAAGAGAAGATTTTGAAAATCCATTTTCAACAAGGTTCCACAGTTCAAAATCCATAGAAATAAGAAAGATCCTCATTCGGGTCTTCCAGTAAGTGTAGTCCGTTCCACTGAACATGGGTGGACGTGTAATTGAATGCCCCTCTTGGTTTCCGGCGTATGCCATCTCTCTTGGGTTTTAATCCTTTAGAGAGTTAACCTTGCTCTGATACCAATTGTTAGGATCAAGAGCACTAAGAGGGGGGGGGTGAATTAGTGCAGCGGAAATCTTATAATAATTTAAAAACCAAAAGCTGCGTTCATTCAAAAACTATTATGATGCAAAAGCAAATTCTCAGTTTGTATCTAAGTGCAGTTTGCGTCTAAGTGCAGATTGCGTTTAAGCGCAGTTTTGCGTCTAAGCGCAGTTTTGCGTCTAAGCGCAGTTTTGCGTCTAAATTCAGATTTGCGTCTAAATTCAGATTTACGTCTAAACGCAGATTTACGTATAAACGCAGATTTACGTCTAAACGCAGTTTTACGTCTAAACGCAGTTTTACGTCTAATGCACATGATGAACATGATGAACATGATGAACAATGCACATGATGAACATGATGAACAAAATCACCTTCCAAAGAACAGGAAGGATTTGGAACTCCGGACAAATGAATACCACTTGAGCGATGACTCAAGTGATGAGGACAATGATGAACTTGAACTTCGAACACTAAATCTTAATAAGTTTATTAAATAAAAATCTAAAATAAACAATAAACTTGAACGAAGGAAGAGGCCAAAGAAGAAGAACACAAAGTGGGATGAATCGAGCTCCTCCGAAGACAAGGAGAAAATCAAGAAAAGCGAGGTGGCAAACTACGCCTTAACCGCTTTCAATGATGAGGTAATCGAAATCCCCCTAATTTATTTTGAAATTACTTGATGCTCTCATGATGTATTTTCTTTTTTAGTTTAGAATTAATTTTCTTAAAAATTATGTGTTTAAAAAAAAAATTAATTATGATCATGCTAAGTAATTTCAAAAATGATAATATTGCATATTTTATGATAAACAATTAAAATGATTTTGATTGAAAATATGAAATCGTGGTTAAGAAGTAATAATGTGTATTACATTGATTTCCATTGTTATTTCTTGATTTTGATTAAAAAAATCATGTTTGATTTGAAGAAATGCATAATGATGTAATATTAAATATTTTGATTAACAATTTTATGCATGAGATTTTAAGCTATACATGATGATAAGCATGTGTTATTTTCATGAATGTATTTGAAAAACTATGGCAAAAATGTGCTCGAATGCATGAACTTGTTAAGATTGTTTTTCGGACTTTCTTGATTCAATGTTCAAATCACTTAATTGCCATGATGATTTTACACTATTACATGCCTTAATAACATGTTGGAAATTATGTGTTTTGGATACAAAATTTTTTTATGATCATAAGCATGTTTTATCTTCATGATTGAACTTGAAAATCTATAGCAAAACCTTGTCCGAATGCATGAAAGTGTTAAATTTCATTTTTCGGATTTTTTTGATCTTAATAGTTCATTTTTGAGAATCTATTGATCTTGATGGTTTTATGATGAAATTCATTTTTCGATCCTAAACGTTGATGCATGTTTAACATAAATGAAAAAGCATGCTAATATGAAATCAATCACTTAAAATAAAATACTTAAAAAAAGGAAAAATTATATTATCAATAAAATCATGAATCTACTTATGTTACGAATTTTGTGAACCATAAAAATGATTTTTGGTGATTTGAATTTGAATGAGTTTGATCCAAAATCATGATCTTGGTTCCGTGATATTTACAAATTAAGATTTATTATGAATCAAGATTTTTTTCATTAATCGTTCTCCTAAGATTTTCTTTTGATTAATTATGGAGTAGGTTTTTCAAAAAGAAATCATGTCTTTTGGTATTCACATGTTCTAATCTTTCATGATATGATTTTTATGCAATTCGTTGTATTCATGAAATGTTTATCTCATCACCTAATAATTCTTCTTGATATTCCTTATGTGATGATAAGAATACATGAAATATTCATTAATTTGTTTTGATGTATACAAATAAGAAGTTTCGATCATGTATGGTAGAATATAATTTGACAAATTTGGTACCATCATGTTGCAAAATAAATGATGATTAGGAATCATGCATTAATGATGATTGTATATTTTATGATTTGGCATGATGCATGCAATGATGAAATATTCATGAATTTGAAATGATGCATGCAATACTTATGACAATGATGTACATAATGTATTGTATATGATATGTATTATGAATGCTTTAAATGATGAATGTTTGGTATCATGATCAACATATTAATAAATGCTTAAAAATTTTAATGTTTGAGTATCATGTATGATATACCCATTAATGATGATTGATTTATTTTTCAGTATCGTGCATGAAAAATGAGGTTTTTGAAATTGTGTATGTTTTAATTTGAATATATAATGATGCACAAATAAAATTGATACTTACCTTTGTCATAATCTAAAAATTAAAAAAAGGGTCTTCCCTTCTTTTTGACAATGACAAAGGGGGAGCAAGAATTTCTAGCGTGGACATCATGAAAAGAGGCAAACTAGCTAGCTTACACAATTCAAGATGAAAGCAAAACTTACACTCCTCTAAAGAGAAGATGCAAATGTAACACTTGCCAAATTGTTTGCTTGCCTCATGTAAAACATTATCTCTTGCTAGTTTGGCATTTTGCTAGCTTGCACTTTGCAAAGAAAGCAAAAATGACACTTCTCAAAAGAGAAGAAAGAGCTTGTTATCTTGAACATCACAAGCTTGCCAAACAAAAATTGTAAAAGTGCTATCTTGCCTATCTCAAGAAGCAAAACTTGCAACTTGCCCATTGCAATAGGAAGCAAGAATCATAAGCTTACACAAGAAAGCTATCTTGTATTTACTTTTGAAATTTTTGCTAGCTTGTATGTAGTAAAACTTGTATATCATAAAAATAGTTGCTATCTGAAGAAAATTAAACATGCTAAACTTACACCTTGTGATGGAAGCAAAATTGCAAGCTCAAACATTGCAAAGGAAGCAAAAATTTGCTAGCTTGCAACTTGCATATTTCAAGAAGCAAGAGTTGCCTTCTTGAACATCTCTAAATTGCTAGCATGCAAGTTCTAAAATGTTGTAACATTGCTAGCTTGCATGTTCTAAAAGTGCTATCTTGTATGCTGTAAAACTTGCATATCTAAAACTTGATAGCTTGAATGTTCTAAGCATGATGTAACATTTGCTAAATTTTCTGGCTTCAAAACTGCATGATGATAAAACTTGATATTATGATTTTCATACAATAAGTTAAACTAATATTCCAAACATAAGAATAGTTGGACTTCTCCTTTTTGTTGATTACAAAGGGGGAGAAGTATGATGTTATGCATAAGTTTATGCATAAGTTCATGATGATGTGTTGCAAGTATTCATGATGAATATTGCAATGACTTGAATTCAGTTTGAATTCAAGATTCTATCAATATGGCATATTGATAGGAGGAGTTTGTTTAAACTTCGGGAGTTAAGTTTAACTCCGTCATCAAGTGGTTGTCATCATCAAAAAGGGGGAGATTGTTGAATCTCGTATTTTGATGATGAAACTACTTGATATATGTTTATGATTTAATCTGCATTTTGAGTGACGAAGGATGCTTCGATCAGGATGATACAATTAAAGCAGGAAAATCATGTTGTGCCGAAGGAACATGTCAGATGATTGGACGTCGGGCCGGTGGATCGGTCGACGTATCGACAGAAGGCTTCGGGTTGTGGACTCGGGCATCGGGCCAAGAAGAGTGGGTGTTGTGCCAAGGATATTGGAGTTGCGGAGTCAACTGACTGATTGGGCAATAGGTTGCAGGAAAGGACGATGCGCCAAAGAATCGGACGAAGCGTCAAGGGACCAATGACATGTCGGACAACATGGTTAATTGCTTAGGATTAATTGTCTCAATCGAAGTTTTGTTTTAAGTGTGCAGGATTAACTACGATGAAAGTAAGATATGCAGCAGGAGTTACGCCAGAATCAAGACAATGATCACGTTGGGAGTTCGAGAGTTCGACGGAAGTTCGGGCAATCGTCGAAGGTTCTACGGGAACAAATCCGAGAAGTCCATGAGCTTGCCAAAGAAGCTCATCGGAACTCGCCATGTGGATCGTCGCAAGTCCAGGAGTTTGCCGGAAGTCCGCAGGAGCATCACCGAGGGTTCATCGGATGATCGACGGAAGTTCGCCGGAAGCTCTTCGGAAGAAGCGATTGACGCACCGGAACATGTTGCAGTAAATGTCTTAGGAAATATCGTAGTTAGCACAATGATTAAGTTGGAAATGGGAGGTGATCCCATTAACTTAATCTTGGGGCAATTAGGCCCCTGAAAAACCCAAATTGGGCCGAATGGATCAACCCATTCGGACCCTGATTTCTATCAGGCGGTTCAACCGCCTCAGTCAGACGGTGGCACCGCCTGAGCTCAGTCTTCGAGCTCTAGCAGGAGGTGCAACCGCCCCTGACAGGAGGTGGCACCGCCTGGGCTCGGTCTCCGAGCTTTGGCTAAGCGGTGCAACCGCCTCAGTCAAGCGGTGGCACCGCCTGAGCTCAGTCTTCGAGCTCTGGCAGGAGGTGCAATCGCCCCTGACAGGAGGTGGCACCGCCTAGAGGCTCAGTCATCGAGCTCTGCTAGGCAGTGCAACCGCTAGATCCCGGAATTCCTGGAATTGACAGTTTTGAGCTCCAAATTCAAACTAGGTTGGGGCCTATAAATATCCCACCCTTTCAGCATTGAAAGGGCACCTTGAAACCACCGAAATTCGGATTTTACTTTATGATTTTTAGAGCTCAAAAGTGTTGTATGAGTTGAAAGTTCTTCTTCCTCTTTTCTTCCAAGTTCTAATATGTTAAGAGAGGAAAGGAAATTCTGTAAGGGTTGTCTCCTAAGCCTGTCAAAAGGAGTGAAACTGTAAAACGGTGGTTGGCCTTCGCCTATTGAAGGAAGGCCTCTAGTTGACGTCGGTGACCTCGTCGGTGGAGGAAGCCAAAAGTGGAGTAGGTCAAGATTGACCGAACCACTCTAAATCTTGGTTTGCATTTACTTTGACCATCTTATCTTTACTGTAAACCTCCTCAATAGCTTACTGCCTTCTGTGCTTTTACGAACGTGTTTCAAAGTTCAGTGCTTTCCGAATCGGCGTTTAGACGCAAATCATTTTTATCGTACGAACATCATATTTCAGTTTGCGCTTACGTTCTGATTTCCATCATAACTGCAAACTGCCTTTATATCTTTGCTTTAACTACATCTCGCTTCATCTCAAGTTAAAGTGGTTTATGAATCAGCTTTCATACCAAAATCGTTTTTATCGTGCGAACATCGTATTTCAGTTTGCGCTTATATTCTGATTTCCATCATAACTGCAAACTACCTTCATAGATTTACTTTAACGTCATCTCACTTGATCTTAAGTTAAAGTAATCTTAGAATCGGCTTTCACACCGAAATCGCTTTTATCGTACAAATGTAGTTTTAATCGTAGAAAGATTTCCGTTGCACTAATTCACCCCCCCCCCCCCCCCCCCCCCTCTTAGTGCTCTTGATCCTAACAGTTAGCACAAAAATTCTTGAAAGAAGAACAAGTTTGAACCCCTTTTGATGTATCTCCTATAATTAGCTCTTTGGATGAGCATCTATATACTTCCATTCCTTGGGTAAGGAAATTTCGGAAGAAAATGCATCCAAGTTGCTATTTTGAGGAGGGGGTTCATTTATATTCAAATTATCAAAACTAAAATCATCATCAAAATCATTTTTCTTTAAATCAGAAATTTCATTAAAAACTGTTGAATCTCGGATTTTGATGATGAAGTCAATTGTCATTTATTATCTAATCTATGTGTTGAGATAAGTGTGCAGGATTAACTACGATGAGAGTAAGACAAGCAGCAGGTGTTGCGCCGGAGTCAAGATCATGATCACGTTGGGAGTTCGAGAGTTCGACGGAAGTTCGGACGGTCGTCGGAGGTTCAGCGAGAACAGATCCGAGAAGTCCTGAAGCTTGCCAAGCGAAGCTCGTCGGAACTCGCCAAGTGGATCGTCGCAAAGTCCAGGAGTTTGCCGGAAGTCCGCAGGAGCATCACCGAGGGTTCATCGGATGATCGACGGAAGTTCGCCGGAAACTCGCCGGAAGAAGCGATTGACGTACCGAAGCAAAGCTGCAGAAATTGTCTTAGATTTAATCGTAGTTAGCACGGTGATTAAGTTAGAAATGGGAGGTGATCCCATTAGCTTAATCCTGGGGCAATTGGGCCCCTGAAGAACTCAAGTTGGGTCGAATGGTTCAACCCATTCGAACCCAAGTAGCTGTGGGAGGTGCAACCGCCCAGGCAGGGAGGTGCAACCGCCCAGGCTAAGTCTCCCAGCGAGACTGGGCGGTGCAACCGCTCCAGCCAGGCGGTGCAACCGCCCAGGGCTCAGTCTCCAAGCGAGACTGGGCGGTGCAACCTCCTCTGTCAAGAGGTAGCACCGCTAGAGCTCAAGTTCCGAGCTCTGCCGAGAGGTGCAACCACCGAGCTCGGTCTTCGAGCTCTGGCAGAGAGGTGCAACCTCTTTGGACAGGTGATGCATCGCCTGAGCTCGGTCTTCGAGCTCTGGCAGACAGGTGCAACCACCCCTGACAGAGAGGTGCATCCGCTTGAGCTCAGTCTTCGAGCTCTGCCAGGCGGTGCAACCTCTCCAGTCAAGAGGTGCAACCGCCTGATCCCGGAATTCCGGGATTTGATGGTTTTGAGCTCGAATTTTGAATTGGGTTGGGGCCTATAAATACCCCACCCATTCAGCACTGAAAAGATACAGACCTACACCGAAATCTTGATCTTTTCTGTGATTCTAAGAGCTCAAAAGTGTTGTAAAGCCTTTAAGTCTCCTCCTTCTGTTCTTCAAGTTTTCAGTTGTAAAGTGAGGAGAGAAAGGTCTGTAAAGGTTGTCTCCTGAGCCTGTCAAAAGGAGAGAAATTGTAAAAGGGCAGTTTGGCCTTCGCCTATTGAAGGAAGGCCCCTAGTTGACGTCGGCAACCTCGTCGGTGGAGGAAGCCAAAAGTGGAGTAGGTCAAGGCTGACCGAACCACTCTAAATCTCTGGTTTGCGTTTATTCTCGAGCACTTTATCATTACTGCAAACCTCCTTCATTACTACTGCTCTCTGCGCTTTCACGAACAAGTTCTAAGTGCTGTTCTTCCGAATCTGCATTCAGACGTAAATTCGTATTTTCATACATTACAGTTTACGTTTACGTTTGATTCTGCAGAACTGTCTTCCGTGCTTTTACGAACGAGCTTCTTTGCAGTTTACACTTACATTTTGATCCTATTGATAACTGCAAACTGTCCTCTACAATTTTACGAACGAGTTTCAACATTTAGACGTAAAACTGCATTCAGACGTAAATCGGCTTTCCTCGCACAATCATCAGATCTCAGTTCACATTTACGTCTTGATTTCAACTGCATACTGCCTTCTGCGAGTATACAAACGAGTTTCAAAGTTTAGACGTAAATCTGCGTCTAGATGTAAAACTGCGTTTAGACGTAAATCTGCGTTTAGACGTAAATCTGAGTTTAGACGTAAATCTGAGTTTAAACGTAAATCTGAGTTTAGACGTAAATCTGCGTTTAGACGTAAAACTGCGTTTAGACGTAAATCTGCGTTTAGACGTAAATCTGCGTTTAGATGCAAAACTGCGTTTAGACGTAAATCTGAGTTTAGACGTAAACTGCGCTTAGACGCAAAACTGCGCTTAGACGCAATCTGCGCTTAGACGCAAACTGCACTTAGATACAAACTGAGAATTAGCTTTTGCATCATAATAGTTTTTGAACGAACGCAGCTTTTGGTTTTTAATCGCTGTAAGATTTCCGCTGCACTAATTCACCCCCCCCCCTCTTAGTGCTCTCGATCCTAACAATTGGTATCAGAGCAAGGTTAACTCTCTAAAGGATTAAAACCCAAGAGAGATGGCTTACGCCGGAAACCAAGAGGGGCATTCTATTACACGTCCACCCATGTTTAATGGGACGGACTACACCTACTGGAAGACCCGAATGAGGATCTTTCTTATTTC
This sequence comes from Musa acuminata AAA Group, assembly GCF_036884655.1. NCBI lineage: Eukaryota > Viridiplantae > Streptophyta > Magnoliopsida > Zingiberales > Musaceae > Musa > Musa acuminata. The sequence goes on along the minus strand of NC_088331.1, from coordinate 36,309,763 downwards.
TATGGATTTTGAATTATGGAATCTTGTCGAGAATGGTTTTTTAAAGTCTTCTCTTCCAATGATCGATTGGAATGATTTGGAGAAGAAGGCTTTCGCTCTAAATGCAAAGGCTATGAATGCCTTATTTTGTGCACTCGATAAAAACGAGTTTAACCGTGTTTTAACTTATGAAACTGCATTTGATATTTGGCACACACTCGAAGTGACCCATGAGGGCACAAGTAGAGTAAAAGAGTCAAAAATCAATTTGCTGTTACACTCTTTCGAACTCTTTCGGATGAAACCGAGTGAAACCATTGGCGACATGTTTACCCGTTTCACGGATGTAGTCAACGGTCTAAAAGGACTCGGAAAGAGCTTTTCGGATTTTGAGCTTGTTAATAAGATACTAAGATCCCTTCCTAAGAGTTGGGATCCTAAAGTCACCGCTATTCAAGAGGCAAAAGATCTGCGAAATTTCCCTCTTGAAGAACTAATCGGGTCATTAATGACCTACGAAATGACTTGCAAAGCTCATGAAGAGCAAGAAGACATCCTTCCAAAGAACAGGAAGGATATGGCACTTAAAACTTCTGAATGCCACTTGAGAGAAAACTCAAGTGATGAGGACTGTGATGATGACTTGGCACTTTTGACAAGAAAGTTTAAGAAATTCTTCAAAAGAAACAAGTTTAAAAACGATGTGAAAAATAAACTTGAACCCAAGAAGGACCAAGTGATCTGCTACGAATGTAAAAAGCCGGGACACTACAAGAGTGATTGTCCCCAAGTCAAGAAAAGAACAAAGAAAAAGGCGCTCCAAGCAACATGGGATGATTCGAGCGCATCTGAGGAAGAGGAGTCCAACACCGAACAAGTTGCTCATTACGCCTTAATGGCCATCGAAGACGAGGTAACAAATTCAATAGATGCTGATTTATCTTTCGATGAATTATTAAATGCCTTCAATGACTTATTTGACGAATGCAAAAGTATAAGTAGAAAATATAAATTGCTGAAAAAGATGCATGATAGTCTTACTTGTGAGTTTGATAAGTTAAAAGTCGAACATCATGATAGTTTAAATTCATGTATCAAATGTCATGATCTAGAAACTATGCAAAAAGAAAACCTGCTACTCAAGGACACCTTAAAGAAATTCGAGGTTGGTAGCAAATCATTAAACATAATCCTTGCAAACAAGGGTCACATTCCCAAAAGAAGTGGGATTGGATTTGTGAGGAGTCCTCACCGAAATCCAACTACCTTTGTAAAAGGCCCCATCTTACATGTTCAACACCAAACCAAGTGCAACTTTTGTTGCAAATCTGGACACAAGACATATTGTTGTCCATTCAAGAAAATAAGTCCAAACAAATTAATTTGGGTTCCTAAAGGAACCATGATAAACTCTATGCAACATGATAGAAAATGTAGATCTATTTATGAGGCACCCAAAAGCAAATGGGTTCCTAAAGATCATCCCTTCCTATAAAAACATTAAAAGTCTAGGCCGGAGCAAGAAATAATATTCTGCTCCTTGACTCTCAATGGTCATAAACCAAGAATCAAAAAGGAACTCGCAACACTTAAGTAACAAGTGGAAGTTGTGAAATCACAAATACGATACAACCTTATTAGAAACGTATGATATCCAAATTCACATAAATATGTCATGATCTTAAAAGGGATACCAAACAAACATACGTATGCACGTTAAAAGATCTATCTTGATCGTACAAGAGCTTCTTCCTTAAATAAAAACTCATACGAAACCATCTAACAAACATTAATTGCTCTGAAACTCTCCTCAAGGCAAAGGCTCCCTAATCAAATCATATTAGGTGCTCACTGGCTGCAGGCGGTGGCACCTCTCCAGCTGGCGGTGGCACCTCCAGCTATCACGGGTTGCCAGAGGTTGCACTGCTCCAGCCAGAGGTGCAACCGCCAGCAGCTCTGCCCTTTAAAACCACACTAGGGCCGGCTAAGGAACCGACCCCAACTCACCCCCATTTCCTCCTCTACTCTTCCAAGTCTCCTCCATTCCCATTTCACTCCTCTAAGCCTTCCAAATACCTCCCATTTCGGAGCAAAACATCAAGAATCCTTCCTTCTCTTGAAGATTTCACAAAGGTACTCTCTAAGAAGCTCTTAAATTCTGTTTTGTTCTTCATTTACTTTAGCTTATCATCATCCCTCTAAACAGCAGTAGTTATGGGATCTAGAAGATCCTCAAGGGACAAGGGAAAGAGGAGATTAGTAGAAGAGTTTGATTTCACTCTTTTCGATTCAAAATACCATGCTGAAAAATTTCCCTCTTTCGAACTTAGATGTATTACTAAGGGAAAATACGTAGATCTAAATGAACTAAGAGACTTAGAGACCATCCAATGGTTTGCGAACCTAGATCTACTTCCAATCTTGCAGATTAATGAACCCATCTATCCTAGGCTTGTTAGATTATTTTACAATAACATACAAATAGATGATGAAGGAAGAATGTCCACCTATCTTTTGGGACAACACATCTCAATCACTGATAAATTCATTTGTGATATGATAGGCATTCCCATAAAAAGCATAGGACTCTACTTTAGAGGATCATGGGATGATGAAAGTATTGGAACATCCTATGATGAAGCCTTAGGAACAATCTTTGCCAATCCTAATATAGCATTGGTTCCTAAAAGTTGTGAACATCTATTGCCTTTGAACACTAAGATACTTCATTACATCATGACTAGTATAATTCTTCCTAAACAATACCATCATGATGAAATAAGTCAACTAGAATTAGGAACTATGTACTCTATCTTGAAGGGACATGACATCTGTCTTGGCTATCTTATTCAACAAAATATGTTAGAATTATCTAAGAAAGATATGATGCTCCCATATGGTGGTATAATCACTAGAATAATAAAAGCTTACGACATTCTAATATCACCAGAAGAAGAAGTAATGAAAGCAGATAGATTCAGCATAATAAACAAAAATCTACTTCACCGACTAAGATGTCACTATAGAAACGGTAACTGGGTTAGAATGCCTAGAAGAACTGATCCCCCTCAGCCTGAACCTGAACCTGAACCAGAGCCGGAAACCCTAGTCTTTAGGAGTACCCAATCTCCTCCGATCTGTCCCTTTGAGGAAACACATCCGGTTGAGCAAACTCACACATCATCCATCGAAGATATCGGGATTCGGATGGACCGATTTGAACAAAGACAAGAACGGCTTGAACTTCGACAAGATCAAATCCTAACCGAGCTGCAGCAAATCCATCGACAATTTGACTCTTTACTTAAGCACTTTAATCTTCCACCTCATGAATAAGCTTGTATGAACATCTGCTGTTTTTGATATGACATGTTGTAAACTCCCTATGTTATTCATGAAGGACTTTGTCTTTATGGTTACCTGATATGCTGTACATATGTTACCCTGATATGGTTATCTTTGTTTGTGTAAGCATATTTGCAAACATCTCTTGTTGTTTATCTCGGTTTTTGCACTGAAACTAAAAAGGTTTAAAAGCCTATGCCTTGAAAAATATGAAGCAACATACCAATGTAAGTTGATAAGTCAGCAGTATGACATTGATATGGTTGCTATTACTAATATGATTGCTATCATGCCATGTATCAAGATATCAAACAAAAATTTGCATCGTACGAGCTGATATCTTACCATGTGATGCAATGCTACACTTGCTGAAATAAAAATCTTGCTATACAATATGATAGAATGCTGCACTTGAAATAATTGTGTTACTACATCAAAAGCTTAACACTCAAGAATCAAACACATTGATATTAGACATCACTTTATACGAGATCATGTCTCTAATCATGATGTAACCATAGAGTTTATTGATACCAAACATCAACTGGCTGATATCTTCACAAAACCCCTATGTGAAGAACAATTTGATTACATAAGAAAAGAATTAGGAATGTTGATTTGTCCAAATACTTAAACTAGTTAAAATTATTTTTCGGATGTTATTACTATTACATGCCTTGACAACGCTTGATCAAATAACATGTTGCAAATTATGTGACAAATATTTTTAACCAAATGCATGTAAGAAGTTCATTTTTCGGTTTGTATGGGATGTTCCTATACACTCTTATGAAAACTCTTTGAAAAATGACTTTCCTCCGTCAAGCAACAAACAATAAAGAGATATATGTGTCATGACTTCCTTTATATGCTTGATAATGCTATCATGCTTTTTGTTGATGACAAAGGGGGAGAAACATATGAATTGATAAACACTATGTCATAGCCGAACTGCCATAATCATGTCTATGTCGTAGTTGCAAATACTTGAGTGATGCTATAAACAATGTTATAGTTATGCCATCCTTGCATCACCAAGAGATATGTGAATATGCGCTATAGTTTGCATCATGTCTTGATTTGATATTCTATATTGTGAAGAAAATGCAAACTTGCTAGAAAATCTCAAATGTGTGCATCATGTAAAAAGTCCTTCGTAGCTTTATATTATTACATGATGAATAGTTACAAACACTATCATACAAACTTGATGATGTATGTCATGCCTTGACATCATTCTTGAAGAGATACATCATGATGGGCATCATGATGGGAGCATTGATAAGTTTAACTGATCTAACTTATCAATACGTCACTTGAATTCCTAGGTCTTGAATTCAAGGTTGACTTATCTCAACTATGGCATATAGATAGGGGGAGTTAAGGACAACTCCTTTATCAATTGATTGTCATCATCAAAAAGGGGGAGATTGTTGAATCTCGGATTTTGATGATGAAGTCAATTGTCATTTGTTATCTAATCTATGTGTTGAGATAAGTGTGCAGGATTAACTACGATGAGAGTAAGACAAGCAGCAGGTGTTGCGCCGGAGTCAAGATCATGATCACGTTGGGAGTTCGAGAGTTCGACGGAGTTCGGACGGTCGTCGGAGGTTCAGCGAGAACAGATCCGAGAAGTCCTGAAGCTTGCCAAGCGAAGCTCGTCGGAACTCGCCAAGTGGATCGTCGCAAAGTCCAGGAGTTTGCCGGAAGTCCGCAGGAGCATCACCGAGGGTTCATCGGATGATCGACGGAAGTTCGCCGGAAACTCGCCGGAAGAAGCGATTGACGTACCGAAGCAAAGCTGCAGAAATTGTCTTAGATTTAATCGTAGTTAGCACGGTGATTAAGTTAGAAATGGGAGGTGATCCCATTAGCTTAATCCTGGGGCAATTGGGCCCCTGAAGAACTCAAGTTGGGTCGAATGGTTCAACCCATTCGAACCCAAGTAGCTGTGGGAGGTGCAACCGCCCAGGCAGGGAGGTGCAACCGCCCAGGCTAAGTCTCCCAGCGAGACTGGGCGGTGCAACCGCTCCAGCCAGGCGGTGCAACCGCCCAGGGCTCAGTCTCCAAGCGAGACTGGGCGGTGCAACCTCCTCTGTCAAGAGGTAGCACCGCCAGAGCTCAAGTTCCGAGCTCTGCCGAGAGGTGCAACCACCGAGCTCGGTCTTCGAGCTCTGGCAGAGAGGTGCAACCTCTTTGGACAGGTGATGCATCGCCTGAGCTCGGTCTTCGAGCTCTGGCAGACAGGTGCAACCACCCCTGACAGAGAGGTGCATCCGCCTGAGCTCAGTCTTCGAGCTCTGCCAGGCGGTGCAACCTCTCCAGTCAAGAGGTGCAACCGCCTGATCCCGGAATTCCGGGATTTGATGGTTTTGAGCTCGAATTTTGAATTGGGTTGGGGCCTATAAATACCCCACCCATTCAGCACTGAAAAGATACAGACCTACACCGAAATCTTGATCTTTTCTGTGATTCTAAGAGCTCAAAAGTGTTGTAAAGCCTTTAAGTCTCCTCCTTCTGTTCTTCAAGTTTTCAGTTGTAAAGTGAGGAGAGAAAGGTTTGTAAAGGTTGTCTCCTGAGCCTATCAAAAGGAGAGAAATTGTAAAAGGGCAGTTTGGCCTTCGCCTATTGAAGGAAGGCCCCTAGTTGACATCGGCAACCTCGTCGGTGGAGGAAGCCAAAAGTGGAGTAGGTCAAGGCTGACCGAACCACTCTAAATCTCTGGTTTGCGTTTATTCTCGAGCACTTTATCATTACTGCAAACCTCCTTCATTACTACTGCTCTCTGCGCTTTCACAAACAAGTTCTAAGTGCTGTTCTTCCGAATCTGCATTCAGACGTAAATTCGTATTTTCATACATTACAGTTTACGTTTACGTTTGATTCTGCAGAACTGTCTTCCGTGCTTTTACGAACGAGCTTCTTTGCAGTTTACACTTACATTTTGATCCTATTGATAACTGCAAACTGTCCTCTACAATTTTACGAACGAGTTTCAACATTTAGACGTAAAACTGCATTCAGACGTAAATCGGCTTTCCTCGCACAATCATCAGATCTCAGTTCACGTTTACGTCTTGATTTCAACTGCATACTGCCTTCTGCGAGTATACAAACGAGTTTCAAAGTTTAGACATAAATCTGCGTCTAGACGTAAAACTGCGTTTAGACGTAAATCTGCGTTTAGACGTAAATCTGAGTTTAGACGTAAATCTGAGTTTAAACGTAAATCTGAGTTTAGACGTAAATCTGCGTTTAGACGTAAAACTGCGTTTAGACGTAAATATGCGTTTAGACGTAAATCTGCGTTTAGACGCAAAACTGCGTTTAGACGTAAATCTGAGTTTAGACGTAAACTGCGCTTAGACGCAAAACTGCGCTTAGACGCAATCTGCGCTTAGACGCAAACTGCACTTAGATACAAACTGAGAATTAGCTTTTGCATCATAATAGTTTTTGAACGAACGCAGCTTTTGGTTTTTAATCGCTGTAAGATTTCCGCTGCACTAATTCACCCCCCCCCCCTCTTAGTGCTCTCGATCCTAACAAAAACTACATTAATAGACTCTTCTATAACTAAGGTTCTCTTGTTAAAAACACGAAAAGCCTTAGAAACGGAAGAGTAACCAAGAAAGATGCCTTCATCGGATTTAGCATCAAATTTTTCTAAGGCATCCTTTTCATTCAAAATAAAGCATTTGCAACCGAAAACTTTAAAATAAGAAACATTTGGTTTTTTGTTATTCTATAATTCATAGGGAGTTTTTAATGAAGACGGTCTTATTAGAACCCTATTCATGATGTAGCAAGCCGTATTCATGGCTTCGGCCCAAAAATACTTGGGTAGAATATGTTCATTTAACATAATTCTTGTCATTTCTTGTAGGTTTCTATTTTTTCTTTCAACTACTCCATTTTGTTGAGGATTTCTTGGAGTGGAGAAGTTGTGATTGTATCCATTAACTTCACAAATATTTTAAAAATCACGATTTTGAAATTCGCCACCGTGATCACTCCGAATTGATGAAATCATAAAGCCTTTTTTGTTTTGAGTGAGTTTACAAAATTTAGAGAAACACTTGAAACAATCACTTTTGTGAACTAAGAAATAGGTCCAAGTGTACCTAGTATAGTCATCCACAATTACAAAAGCATATTTGCTTCCTCCTAGACTTGTTGTGTCAATTTGTCCAAATAAGTCCAAATGGATCAATTGTAATGGTCTAGTGGTGCTAATTTGATTTTTTGGTTTGAAAATAGTTTTTATTTGTTTACCTAGTTGACATGCATCGCATGCTTTGTCCTTAATAAACTTCATATTTGGAATCCCTCGTACTAATTCTCTAGATGAGATCTTAGATATTAGTTTCATGCTTGCATGGCCTAATCTCCTATTCCAAAGCCAAGCATCATCATTTAGAGCAGAGAAGCATATTTCATTACTTAGTTCATCAAGATTGATGGTGTAGACATTATTTTGTTTTAATGCAATCATAGTCATGTTATTGTTTGGTTTTTCAATAATACACATATTTGATTCAAATCTAACGATATAACCTTTATCACATAATTGACTAATACTCAAAAGATTATGTTTCAATCCATCAACTAGTAATACATCATCAATAGAAAAACTTAATTTATTACCTATGGTTCCCTTGCTAATGATTTTGCCTTTGTTGTCGTCTCCGAATGTGACGTACCCTTCTTCTTTGCTAGTGAGCATAGAGAAATTAGATGGATCTCCAATCATATGTCTTGAGCATCCACTATCGAGATACCATCTCTTGCTCCTAATTTGTGGGTTTGTCTACAAAAGAAGATGATTTTTAGGTACCCATTTGATTTTGGGTGCCTCAAAAATTGATCCACTAATTTTGTTATTCATTATTGAATTATTTATAGTTCCTTTAGGAACCCATATTAATTTATGTGGACTAATTTTCCTAAACGGACATTTGTAGGCAATACGTCCAGATTTGCAACAAAAGTTGCATTTCATATAAGATGAAACATGCAATGTAGGTCCTTTTATGAAAGTGGTAGGATTTTGATGTGATCCTTTTACAAATCCAATTCCACTTCTATTTGCGATGTGACCCTTGTTTGTAAGGATCATATCTAATCCTTTGCTACCGACCTTAAACTTGTTTAAGGTTTCTTTAAGTAGCAAATTTTTATTTTTTATTGCTTCTAAATACTCACACTTAGAGCATAGAGGATTTTGAAGACTATCAAACTTATTTTGTAGTAGGATATGCTCTTTCTTTAATATATTTAACTTCTTACTAATAGTTCTACATTCATCAAATAATTCATGAAAAGTGATAGAGAGTTCTTCAAAAGATAAATCTTCATTAATTAAATCACATACCTCTTCTCCTAAAGTCATTAGCGCAAAGTTTGCCTCCTCTTTATTGCTAGCTTCTTCACTTTTGGAATCACTTGAATCGTCCCAAGTTGCTTTTAGAGCTTTCTTCTTCTTCGGTTGCTTCTTCTTGGCTTGGGGGCATTCATTTTTGAAATGCCCTAGCATCTTGCATTCATAGCATATCACTTGGTCCTTTTTATATTCAAGTCTGTTTTTGGTGTTATTTTTAAATTTGTTTTTTCTTAAATTTTTTTTAAAATTTTGAGTCAAAAGTGCAATGTCATTTTCATTGTCCTCATCACTTGATGTTCCTTTCAAGTGATCTTCTTGTGATGTGAGTGACATATCCTTCCTGTTCTTTAGAAGGGGGTTTTTGAGTTCGTCATGATCTTGACAAGTCATTTCGTAGGTCATTAGAGACCCAATGAGTTCTTCAAGAGGGAATGTTTTAAGGTCCTAGGCCTCTTGAATGATCATAACTTTTGGATCCCAACTTTTAGGAAGGGATCTTAAGATTTTATTTACTAGTTCAAAGTTAAAAAAATCTTTACCAAGAGCTTTGAGTCCATTGATGACATCCGTGAAACGGGTGTACATGTCTCCAATGGACTCACTTGATTTCATTCGGAAAAGTTCATAAGAGTGTACAAGGATGTTGATTTTGGACTCTTTCACTCGGCTAGTGCCTTCATGAGTGACCTCAAGAGTTCTCCAAATATTAAAAGCCAAATCAGAAATTGAAACATGATTAAACTCATTTTTGTCTAGTGCACAAAACAAGACATTCATAGCCCTTGCGTTTAAATCAAAAACCTTCTTTTCCGATTCATTCCATTCGCTCATCAGAAGAGAAGATTTTTGAAATCCGTTTTCGATAATAGTCCAAAGCTTGAAATCCATGGAAATGAGGAAGATCCTCATACGAGTCTTCCAATACGTGTAATCCGACCCATTAAACATAAGTGGACGTGTGATAGAATGACCCTCATGCATACTGGAGTAAGCCATCTCTCTTGGGTATTAAACCAAGTATGAGAGTGAGCCTCGCTCTAATACCAATTGTTAGGATCGGAGCAGCACTAAGAGGGGGGGTGAATTAGTGCAGAGGATTAAAACTTATAAGTTCGAAAATGATTCCGTAAAATGCAAAGAGATTTAGCTTTGATAGTAACTTGAGTAAAGTAAGAACCAGAAACTCATTGCTATGTAGATAACGATTGCAGAAAGGTAAGTACTTACACATTCAATGAACATGCCAATTTAAAGTGGTTCGGTCAAATGACCTACATTCACTTGCGAAGCCTTCTTCGATGAGGCTTCCAACTTCCACTAGCAAATCACTTTGAAGGGAAAGGACTAATACCCCTCTTACAACCTTTACAAGTGGTTCACACTCTTACAATTTTTTCAACAAGAAGGAAGGAGGTGAACACTCAAGCAATTTGAAAACAAGACTTGCTAAGACTTTGCTAAGGCTCTTATCTCAATCTATTGCTTTGCAAAAGTTGTAATCTCAGCTGAGAATTGAGGGGTATTTATAGGTCTCAAGAGGATTCAAATTTGGGCTCCAAATTTTGAATTCTCTTGGGTTTCCGAGGCTGGCGATGCCACCGCCTTGTCACGACCTTAGCTGGAATTGCCTAAGGCGTGAGGCACCCTTGCGGCCAAAGACGCGAACTTAGCTTTGTTAGGATCGGAGCGGCACTAAGAGGGGGGGGTGAATTAGTGCAGCGGAATAAAACTTTGGTTTTAGTAAATCTTTCGTACGATAAGAACGGAACTTGAAAAGCTTAATCTTGAAAGCGTATTCTTAAATATGTGCAGCAAAAGTAATAAGGAACTTAAAGCATATAAGAAGGTTTGCAATAATGTAAATAGCAATAATGAAATGCAAACCAAGAATCACACCAATTTTAGAGTGGTTCGGTCAAATGACCTACTCCACTTGCGAGGCCCCTCTTCGATGAGGCTCCCACCTTCCACTAGCAAGTCTCTTGAAATGGAAGGGTAAATACCCCTCTTACAACTCTTTACAAGCGGTTCACTCTCTTACAGATTTTCGAGAAGAGATGAGGTGAACACTAGCAAATTGAAAAGAAGACAAGCTAACACTTTTCTAAGACCTTTCTCTCAAACTTTTGCTACACAAAAAGTTGTATACTCAGCTGAGTTTTGAGGGGTATTTATAGGCCTCAAGAGGATTCAAATTTGGGCTCCAAAATTTGGGCTCCAAATTTGAATTCTCTTTGGTTTCCCGATGCTGGCGGTGCCACCGCCCAGCGCTCGGGTGCTGGGCGGTGCAACCGCCCAGCCCAGGAGGTGTCACCGCCCAGCTCTCGGGTGCTGGGCGGTGCCACCGCCTACAGTGTTTTCAGCCACTAGTTGGGCTTCAATCTTGGCCTAAACTAGTCCGAACTCGGGCCCAATTGGCCCCTAACCAGGATATAGGATTATTTTCTTAATCCTAATCCTAATTACAAGTGAACTACATAACAAAACACATCCTAAGCAATTTTATCAACCGCGAATGTCAAGTCTTGTTCCGGCGAGCTTTCCGACGAACTTCTTCCGACGGGGTCCAAGCACGCTCCTGAACTTGTGATGACTTTAATGAGTAGCCGAGACTTCTCGGTGATCTCTGCGAACCTCCGACGATCTCTTCGGCGAACTTCCAACAGGTTCCCGATTCTTTCTCGGTTGGTTCCATCAGCATCTCCGACGATTCTTCGGACTCTTAAACGTTCATCGAACTTGACTTCGGTATTCTTGCTTTGTGTTTTCTATTTATCGTAGTTAATCCTGCACACTTAACTCAATAATATGGATTAGATTAAATAACCCATCAATTGATTTTATCATCAAAATCCGAGATTCAACAATCTCCCCCTTTTTGATGATGACAATCAATTGATGACGGAGTTAAACATAACTCCCCCTATCTATATGTCATATTATGAGAAGATAAACAATACTTGAATTCCATCCCATTGGATTCAAGCATAACCCGATAAGTTCTAACCATAGAGCTTATCGTGATCCTTAATAAACAATAGTAAGTACGAAACTTCTTTGAAAATCATAAGTTAAATGAAGAGGGACGAATTTTACTACGACAGAAGATAAAGATTTTCAATATAAATTTTATGATGTAGATGTAAGGCATGCTTTCAATATGATCAATCATTCTTGTGATATTTTCAAGGATTTTGCAAGGCATATAAGTCACTCATATCACATTAGTTTTTGTGATCCATATAAGTCATGCTATCATTATGCTATCATTATGGTGTAGGTGATCACTTAGTCATCACTTCTCCCCCTTTGTCATCAACAAAAAGAGACAAGCCAGCGAATTTATGATCATAAAAAAAATTAGCATTTAACAGTAAACAAGGTTCATCATTCGAATTTGCCAGAAATAGTTTATCCAAGAGAAATCATGTAGATCAAAACAGTAGTTATCAGGTATCGTTTAATAGATGACAAACTTGTTGTAGGTAATCCATAGTGCTGATATCTAAAAGCAAACAGAACAAAATAAAAAGATACATCAATTTAATCCTTAGGAGGTAATCCACAATGCTGATACATGATATCTATTTTTACATTCATTTGTCGTAGTGTCTTCAAAATTTCAACTTGTTGATTTTGAATTTGTTCTTGCTGTAATTTGATCTGAGACAGTTCCGCCATTATGCGATCTTCAGAAAAGGAAATAGGAGCTGAAGGTGCTGCGCCAAAAGGACTAGGAGGAGGAGATTCATTTCCCACAAGAATTGGTGTTTCGGGCTGTTCTATTTGTGGAGGAATTGGATCCGTCCTTCTAGGCTGCCTAACCCATATGCCATTGCTAAATGTGCACCTAAGTCTTTTCAGCAGGTTTTTATTTATTATGTTATATCTATCATTCTGAATAGATTCTTCATCAGGTGGGATGCAAATGTCATAGGCATGAAGAAATCTAGTGATTAACCTCCCATATGGCAACATAGTATCCTTGCCCATAATATCCTGCATGTGTTGCCGAATTGAGTACCCAAAACAATTATGCTGACCGGTCATTATCCAATACATGGTACTCAGCTCTATTTGACTTATTTCGTCAAGATGAAATTGTTTGGGGAATATGATGCTTGTGATAATGTGATGAAGAATTTTAGAGTTGAAAGGCAGTAAGTGTTCACAGCTCTTGGGTAGGAAGTCAAGGTTTGGATTTTCAAAAATTGTTTCTACGGCTTCGGTATAGGTTGCTCCTATTGAGTTGATGTCCCATTTACCTTTAAAATAGCATCCTCTATTTTTTTCAGTTATGCCAATTAGCTCACAAATGGTGCCGTCAAATATTCTAATGGGTGTTCCTAGAAGGTAAGTGCTTAGGCTATCATCGTCCTCATATAGGTTGGCATAGAACAATCTAACTAATCGCGGATAGATTGGTTCATCTAGTTGTAGTAGAGGTAGAGCTTCTAGGTGTGCAAAACACCTAATGGGATCTAAGTCTTCTAGTTCATCCAAATCAACATATTTTCCCTTATGGATAACTCGTTTTTCAAATTTTGGAAAACTAAGGGCTACCTCTTTTGATCTAAAAAGATCATGGTCAAATGAATCTCCTTCAATCCTTTTTCCTTTTGATCTCTTGGGAGCCATTATCTAGACAAGATGATGATGAAATTGTGAAAAATAAGCAAGGGAAAGAGAAAGGAAAAGAGGGAATGAGGTACCAAAAAGAGGGATTTCAAGTGTTACCTTATGGAGATTATGTTGAGAGATAGAAGGCTTGGACCACCAAGAATCCTTCTCCAATGCTTCTAAGAGGTAGAATGAGGGTTAGAGGAAATGGGAGAGGGTTTTGAGAGCTCTCTCTTCAGGTTGGGGGCGGTGTCACCGCTGGCCCTAACCCCTCGGGTTAATAAGGGTCGCTCGGTCGGTGCCACCGCCAAACCGAGCGGTGTCACCGCTTGGCGCCCGAGCGCTCAGGCGGTGCAACCGCCAAATCTGGCGGTGCCACCGCTGGCATCCCGTGGAGGAAAGAAAAAAAATTTTCTTCCTCCCCCTCCCCCTTTTTTTTTTGTTTGCTTCCCTCAAGATAATAAGTTATACTTTAGTGGATCATTTTGAATTGAAGAAGAAATCAAATCCACAAAAGAAAGGAAAAGGACGAGTCATTTTTCGTGAAGCTTATTTTAGGGACAATTTAACATGCCTAATTCCCTTCTAATGAATTCAAATTGATCTTCATTCAGAGCTTTTGTGAATATATCTGCTAATTGATGCTTTGTGTCAATGAATTCTAGAACAACATTATTGTTAAGGACATGATCGCGTATGAAATGATGCCTAACGTCGATGTGCTTAGTTCTAGAATGCTGAATTGGATTTTTAGTAAGACATATGGCACTAGTATTATCACATTTTATGGGAATATTTCTAAAGTGAATTCCATAGTCTTCTAATGTATTTTTCATCCATACAACTTGTGCACAGCATGCACTCGCAGCAATGTATTCGGCTTCCGCCGTAGATAGTGCGACTGAATTTTGTTTCTTGGAAGTCCAAGAAACAAGTGCATGTCCTAAAAATTGGCATGTTCCGGATGTACTTTTTCTATCTATTCTACATCCGCCAAAATCGGCATCCGCATAAGCCATTAAATCAAAATTTTCAGATTTTGGATACCATAAACCTAAATTTGGAGTTCCTTTAATATACCTAAATATTCTTTTAACACTTTTAAGATGAGATAGTTTAGGATTTGATTGAAACCTAGCACAAAGTCCTACACTAAACATGATATCTGGTCTAGTCGCGGTAAGGTAGAGTAGACTACCTATCATACCCCTATATGTTTTTTGATCGAAATTTTCACTAATTTCATCCATATCTAACTTAGTCGCAGTACTCATAGGGGTGTTTATTGCTTTTGAATTATCCATGTTAAATCGTTTTAACAATTCTAACGTATATTTAGATTGGTTAAGAAATATACCATCCTTAAGTTGTTTGATTTGTAATCCTAAAAAGAAAGTTAATTCCCCCATTAAACTCATTTCGAATTCATGACTCATAGATTTGGCAAATGATTCACATAGTGATTCATCCGAAGAGCCAAAAATAATATCGTCAACATAAATTTGCACAATAAGAAAATTATTTTCAAAATGTTTAATAAACAATGTAGTATCAACCTTGCCTTTGGTAAAATTATTTAAAATAAGAAAGGAACTAAGCCTTTCATACCAAGCTCTAGGAGCTTGTTTCAAGCCATAGAGAGCCTTAGTCAATTTGAATACATGATTAGGAAAAAGAGTATTTTCAAATCCGGGAGGTTGTTCGACATATACTTCTTCGGAAATAAAACCATTCAAGAAGGCACTTTTGACATCCATTTGAAATAGTTTAAAATTATAACTACTAGCATAGGCAAGGAGCATCCTTATGGCTTCTAATCGAGCCACGGGAGCGAAGGTTTCTTCGTAATCGATACCTTCTTCTTGGTTGAAACCTTTGGCCACTAATCTAGCCTTGTTTCTAACCACGATACCATTTTCGTCTTGCTTGTTTCTAAAGACCCACTTAGTACCAATGACTAAATGGTCACTAGGTCTAGGAACAAGCTCCCACACCTTATTTCTCTCAAATTGATTTAATTCCTCTTGCATTGCAATAACCCAAAAATCATCTTTTATGGTCTCGTCAATGCACTTAGGTTCGATTTGAGAGAGGAAGGCGGCATTAGCACAAAAATTCTTGAAAGAGGAACGAGTTTGAATCCCTTTAGATGTATCCCCTATAATTAGCTCCTTTGGATGAGCATCTATATACTTCCATTCCTTAGGTAAGGAAATTTCGGAAGAAGGTGCATCCAAGTTGCTATTTTGAGGAAGGGGTTCATTTAAATTCAAATTATCAAAACCAAGATCATCGTCAAAATCATTTTTCTTAAAATTTGAGACTTCATTAAAGAATACATGAATAGACTCTTCAATTACTAAAGTTCTTTTATTAAAAACCCGAAAAGCTTTCGAAACGGAAGAGTAACCAAGAAAGATGCCTTCATCGGATTTAGCATCAAATTTTCCTAAGGCATCCCTTTCATTTAAAATAAAGCATTTACAACCGAAAACTTTAAAATAGGAAATATTTGGTTTTTTGTTATTCCATAATTCATAGGGAGTTTT
Organism: Musa acuminata AAA Group; assembly: GCF_036884655.1. Taxonomy (NCBI): domain Eukaryota; kingdom Viridiplantae; phylum Streptophyta; class Magnoliopsida; order Zingiberales; family Musaceae; genus Musa; species Musa acuminata. Next base: position 36,293,884 of record NC_088331.1, on the reverse strand, counting down.
TGATAAGGAAGGTCTTATTAGGACTCTATTCATGATGTAGCAAGCCGTATTTACGGCTTTGGCCCAAAAATACTTAGGTAAACTATGTTCATTTAACATAGTTCTTGCCATTTCTTGTAGGTTTCTATTTTTTCTTTCAACTACTCCATTTTGTTGGGGATTTCTCGGAGTGGAGAAGTTATGATTGTATCCATTAACTTCACAAAAATTTTGAAAGTCATGGTTTTGAAATTCGCCACCATGATCACTTCGTATTGATGAAATCATGAAACCTTTTTCGTTTTGAGTGAGTTTACAAAATTTAGAGAAACACTTGAAACAATCACTTTTGTGAGTTAAGAAATAGGTCCAAGTGTATCTAGAGTAGTCATCCACAATCACAAAAGCATATTTGCTTCCACCTAGACTTATTGTATCAATTGGTCCAAATAAGTCCAAATGGATCAATTGTAATGGTCTAGTGGTGCTAATTTGATTTTTTGGTTTGAAGCTTATTTTTATTTGTTTCCCTAGTTGACATGCATCGCATACCTTATCCTTAATAAACTTCATATTCGGAATCCCTCGTACTAGTTTTTGAGATGAGATTTTAGATATTGTTTTCATGCTTGCATGACCTAATCTCCTATGCCAAAGCCAAGCATCATCATTTACGGCGGAAAAACACATTTCATTACTTAGTTCATCAAGATTGATGGTATAGACATTATTTTGTTTTAACGCAATCATAGTCATGTTATGATTTGGTTTTTCAATAATGCACATATTTGATTCAAACCTAACGATATAACCTTTATCGCATAGTTGACTAATACTTAAGAGATTGTGTTTCAATCCATCAACTAGTAAAACATCATCAATGGAAAAGCTAAATTTATTACTAATAGTTCCCTTGCCAATGATTTTGCCTTTGTTGTTGTCTCCGAAGGTGACGTACCCTTCTTCTTTGCTAGTGAGCATAGAGAAATGAGATGGATCTCCAGTCATATGTCTTGAGCATCCACTATCGAGATACCATCTCTTGCTCCTAGCTTGTGAGTTTGTCTACAAAAGAGGATGATTTTTAGGTACCCATTTGATTTTGGGTGCCTCAAAAATTAACCCACTAACTTTGTTATTTATTATCGAATCCTTTATAGTTCCTTTAGGAACCCATATTAATTTTTGTGAACTCATTTTCCTAAATGGACATTTGTAGGCAATATGTCCGGATTTGCAACAGAAGTTGCATTGCATATAAGAGGAAACATGTAATGTAGGTCCTTTTATGAAAGTGGTAGGATTTTGATGTAATCCTTTTACAAATCCAATTCCATTTCTATTTGCGATGTGACCCTTGTGTGCAAGGATAATATTTAATCCTTTGCTACCAACCTTAAATTTGTTTAAGGTTTCTTTAAGAAGCAAATTTTCATTTTTTATTGCTTCTAAATGCTCACACTTAGAGCATGGAGGAGTTTGAATATTATCAAACTTATCTTGTAGCAAAGCATGCTCTTTCTTTAAGATACTTAACTTCTTGCTAACAGTTCTACATTCATCAAATAATTCATGAAAAGCGATAGAGAGTTCTTCAAAAGATAAATCTTCATTAAATAAATCACATACCTCTTCTCCTAAAGCCATTAGCGCGTAATGAGCAACTTGCTCGGTGTTGGACTCCTCTTCTTCGGATGTACTTGAATCATCCCACGTTGCCTTTAGCGCCTTCTTCTTTGATGTTCTCTTTTTGGCTTGAGGGCAATCGTTCTTGTAGTGTCCCGGTTTTTTACATTCATAGCAAATCACTTGGTCCTTCTTTTGTTCAAATTTATTTTTTGTATTATTTTTAAATTTGTTCTTCCTTAAATATTTTTTGAATTTTTGAGTCAAAAGTGCAATGTCATTGTCACTGTCCTCATCACTTGATGTTCCTTTCAAGTGGTCTTCTTGTGATTTGAGTGTCATATCCTTCCTGTTCTTTGGAAGGGGGTTCTCGAGCTCGTCATGAGCTTGACATGTCATTTCATAGGTCATTAGAGACCCAATGAGTTCTTCAAGAGGGAATACTTTAAGGTCTTTGGCCTCTTGAATGGCCGTGACTTTTGGATCCCAACTTTTAGGGAGGGATCTTAAGATTTTAGTTACTAGTTCAAAGTTAGTAAAATCTTTACCAAGAGCTTTGAGTCCATTGATGACATCCGTAAACCGGGTGTACATGTCTCCGATGGACTCACTTGGTTTCATTCGGAAAAGTTCATAAGAGTGCACAAGGATGTTGATTTTGGACTCTTTCACTCGGCTAGTACCTTCATGAGTGACCTCAAGAGTTCTCCAAATATCAAAAGCCGAATCACAAATTGAAACACGATTAAATTCATTTTTGTCTAGTGCACAAAACAAGGCATTCATAGCCTTTGCATTTAAAGCAAAAACCTTCTTCTCCGATTCATTCCATTCACTCATCGGAAGAGAAGATTTTTGAAATCCATTCTCGACAATAGACCAAAGCTCAAAGTCCATAGAAATGAGGAAGATCCTCATGCGAGTTTTCCAATATGTGTAATCCGACCCATTAAAGAAAGGTGGTCGTGCAATAGAATGGCCCTCTTGCATGTCGGAGTAAGCCATCTCTCTTGGGTATTAAACCAAATATGAGAGATAACCTTGCTCTGATACCAATTGTTAGGATCGGAGCGGCACTAAGAGGGGGGGGTGAATTAGTGCAGCGGATTAAAACTTCGGTTTTAGTAAATCTTTCGTACGATAAGAACGGAACTTGAAAAGCTTAATCTTGAAAGCGTATTCTTAAATATGTGCAGCAAAAGTAATAAGGAACTTAAAGCATATAAGAAGGTTTGCAATAATGTAAATAGCAATAATGAAATGCAAACCAAGAATCACGCCAATTTTAGAGTGGTTCGGTCAAATGACCTACTCCACTTGCGAGGCCCCTCTTCGATGAGGCTCCCACCTTCCACTAGCAAGTCTCTTGAAATGGAAGGGTAAATACCCCTCTTACAACTCTTTACAAGCGGTTCACTCTCTTACAGATTTTCGAGAAGAGATGAGGTGAACACTAGCAAATTGAAAAGAAGACAAGCTACCACTTTTCTAAGACCTTTCTCTCAAACTTTTGCTACACAAAAAGTTGTATACTCAGCTGAGTTTTGAGGGGTATTTATAGGCCTCAAGAGGATTCAAATTTGGGCTCCAAAATTTGGGCTCCAATTTTGAATTCTCTTTGGTTTCCCGATGCTGGCGGTGCCACCGCCTAGCGCTCGGGTGCTGGGCGGTGCAACCGCCCAGCCCAGGAGGTGTCACCGCCAAGCCAGGCGGTGCCACCGCCTACAGTGTTTTCAGCCACTAGTTGGGCTTCAATCTTGGCCTAAACTAGTCCGAACTCGGGCCCAATTGGCCCCTAACCAGGATATAGGATTATCTTCTTAATCCTAATCCTAATTACAAGTGAACTACATAACAAAACACATCCTAAGCAATTTTATCAACCGCGAACGTCAAGTCTTGTTCCGGCGAGCTTTCCGACGAACTTCTTCCGACGGGGTCCAAGCACGCTCCTGAACTTGTGATGACTTTAATGAGTAGCCGAGACTTCTTAGTGATCTCTGCGAACCTCCGACGATCTCTTCGGCGAACTTCCAACAGGTTCTCGATTCTTTCTCGGTTGGTTCCATCAGCATCTCCGACGATTCTTCGGACTCTTAAACGTTCATCGAACTTGACTCCGGTATTCTTGCTTTGTGTTTTCTGTTTATCGTAGTTAATCCTACACACTTAACTCAATAATATGGATTAGATTAAATAACCCATCAATTGATTTTATCATCAAAATCCGAGATTCAACAAGCTTGTGTTTCCTAAGTCGCGAGTCACCCTTGTGGCAAAGACGCGAACTTAGCTTGCGTTGCCTAAGTCGCGCTTCGCCCTTGCGATCTTGCTCCGCAAGGATCAGCCCACTTTGTAACCTCTCGCAGGTCCCGAAGGACCTGTAAAAGAGAAAGAAGTTAGTTTGAAAGAACGAGCAACAGACAAGTCCCGAAGTCTCGCGAAAAGGGAAGCTTTACAAGCAATTCGTTGAACACCTTGTGTGCACAAGAGAAAAGAGGGAGAGGGAGAAAAACAAGGCTTTCAAGGATGAATGAATAGCTGCAAGCCCACAAACAACCGCTCACCTGGTCCCGGGCGCAAAACCAAGTTCCCGTAAAGGTCACGTGCGAACTTGCGAAAGAGAGTTCAACGCCCGGTATATAACCGAAGCCCCATCCAGCCCTGTGCCACCCGGGGGGTTCCTGGGGTCTGAGATGGCTGACATTTTGGTGAGCAGAGGCAGCTCTCCGCTCACCTCCCGCGGCACGCGAAAACGGAGCTGTTTTGGGCTGTTTTAGGGCTGTTTTGCTCGGTTCGGTGAGCGGTCGCTTTACAACGCTGCAGCTTGTTCGAACTTACATATTTACAAGCAAAATGACCCAAAACCATGAGAAAACATGCTGCCAAGCAGCTGTACATGCAGGTATGAGCGACGAACGGTTCGTTGAACGGAGTTGTTGCGGGTGCGCGACGACCGTTCGTGACATTCTCCCCCACTTAAACTGTCGACGCCCTCGTCGACGCTTGTTGGTAGTTTTTGATGACTTCTTCTTCATGTCGTAGGGCATCTTCAGGCTCCCAACTGGCTTCAGTTCGAGGAAGCTTTCGCCACTTCACCAAGTACTCTGTCTGCTCCGCTCCGTTGGGTAGCTTTATCTTGTGATCCGCCAGAATGGTTTCCACTCGCTTCTCGTAGGAGGCTGTGATGGGAGGTAGCCGAGTTGGAATACTTCGGGAAGCATCTTGCAGATCCGAATGGTAGGCTTTTAGGTTGCTGGCGTGAAGAACGTTGTGAATTTTGAACCACGCCGGCAGTTGCAACTTGTAAGAGACATTGCCTACCCTACTGATAATTGGGAAGGGCCCTTCATACTTACGCACCAATCCTTTGTGGACTTTGTTCCTGAAGAATTGGAGTGATGCTGGTTAGATCTTTACCAACACCAAATCGCCAACTTTGAACTCTTGTGGTCGCCTTCCCAAGTCTGCCTACTTCATCCGTTTTGTCGCCTTCTCCAAGTAAGCCCACGCAATATCTGCATTTCGATGCCACTCCTTTGCGAAATGATAGGCTGATGGACTACTCCCAGTATACCCAATTGCCATAGTGTGCGGAGTCGACGGTTGTTGTCCTGTGATAATTTCGAAGGGGCTCTTGTTGGATGCAGAGCTCCGCTGCAAGTTGTAGGAGAAATGGGCGATGTCTAACAGCTTCACCCAATCTCGTTAATTGGCACTCACGTAGTGCCGGAGATACTGCTCCAAGAGCGAATTTATTCTTTCAGTCTGGCCATCCATCTGGGGATGGAGGCTTGTAGAGAAGTATAACTTTGACCCCAACAATTTGAATAGCTCGGTCTAGAATCGTCGCAGGGACCGAGCGTCTCGATCACTAATGATATTGTGCGGGACTCCCCAATACTTCACTACATCCTTCATCATCAGTCTGGCTGCCTCTTCTGCTGAACAGTGTAGGGGAGCAGTAATGAAAGTTGCATACTTTGAAAACCGATCGACCACCACGAGTATCGATCCGAGTCCCCCTACAGGTGGCAAGCTTGATATGAAGTCTAAGGAAATGCTCTCCCACGGCCTTTCGGGTACGGGCAACGGCTCCAAAAGTCCCACCGGCTTCCGCTGCTCCACCTTGTCTTGTTGGCAAGTAAGGCATGTTCGAACATACTCCTCCACATCAGTCCCCATCTTTGGCCAGTAGAAGGCCCTCTCCACGAGAGCCAACGTTCTGTGAATACCTGGGTGTCCAGCCCAAAGGGAATCATGATACTCTTTTAAAAGTTCACGCCTTAAATTGTCTACTCGGGGAACATAAACCCTATTCCCTTTTGTGTAAACAAGTCCCTCCTGGACCCAAAATCATCGTGCCTTGCCTTTTTTTATGAGCTGCATCAGGATAACTGCCTGGGGATCACTATACAGTCCATTCTTGATTCGGGAAAGGAAGTTGGAGTGCAACTGACTTGCTTGGCCTTTGCCCTCCAGTTGTGCAGCATTCACGCATTCCACTTTCCGGCTCAGCGCATCGGCCACGACATTCGCCTTCCCAGGCTTGTATTCCATTGCCATATTAAATTCAGCCAGGAAGTCCTGCCATCGTGCTTGCTTTAGGGAGAGCTTCTTCTGAGTTTGGAAATAGCTCAGGGCGATGTTGTCTGTCCTCAGCACAAATCGCGACCCGAGGAGGTAGTGTCGCCAAACTCGTAGGCAGTGGATCACCGCTGTCATCTCCTTCTCATGCACTGGATACCGCCTCTCGGTCTCGTTGAGTTTGCGGCTCTCGTATGCCACCGGATGACCTTCTTGCATGAGTACTCCACCAATAGCAAAGTCCGAAGCATCTGTATGGACTTCAAAGGGCTCTCCATAGTTTGGCAATTTGAGCATTGGTTCTTCTAGAATAGTAGCCTTCAGATCTTGGAATGCTATCTCACATTTGTCAGACCACTTCCAAGGCTGCTCCTTCTTTAGCAACTCCGTCAGTGGGGTTGCCCGCTTCGAGTATCCAGCAATGAAGCGTCGATAGTAGTTGACGAAACCAAGGAAGGATCTCAACTCTGGCACCTTCTTTGGAGTTCGTCATTCTGCAACTACTTGCACCTTCGACTTATCCATCCGAATGGAGCCATCACCGATTCGATGCCCTAAGAATAGGATCTCAGTTTGAGCAAAGTAGCATTTCTCCCTTTTTACGAATAAAGTGTTCTCTCAGAGAACCTTGAAAATCGTCCGAAGGTGCTTGACATGCTCCTCGAGCGTTTGGCTATAGACGACGATATCGTCCAGGTAGACGACCACAAACTTATCCAAATACTCCTTGAATAGCTGGTTCATGAGAGTACAGAATGTGGCCGGAGCGTTGGTTAAGCAGAAAGGCATCACCAAGAACTCAAATGCTCCATACCTGGTCACACAGGTAGTCTTCGCTTCATCGCCTTCAGCAATGCGCACCTGCCAATACCCTGACCGAAGGTCGAGTTTTAAGAAATACTTGGCCTTGCCCAGTTAGTCGAACAAGTCCGCGATGAGCGGGATGAGATACTTGTTCTTCACCGTTACTTTGTTGAGGGCTCGATAGTCGACGCATAATCGGAGGCTCCCATCTTGTTTCTTTTGGAAGAGAACTGGAGCTCCGAAAGGTGCTTTAGAGCTACGGATGAGACCACCGCTTAGCAGTTCACCTAACTGCTTCCTGAGTTCTGCCAACTCTGGTGGAGGCATGCGGTAGGGTGGTCTTGCTGGAGGCTTCACTCCTGGCTCCAGCTCGATACTATGATCCACGCCTCTGCGTGGAGGAAGAGTCTTCGGCAACTTGGGTGGCATGACGTCTTTGAACTCCTTCAGGACGTTCGCCACCATAGTAGGTTCTTGAATGGCCTCTTCGTTGAGTGGCTCTAGATTCATAGCAGCCACGAATGTCAGTTCGCCTTTTCGCACCCCTTTCTTCAATTGTAATGCCGAAATGTGTTGGGGCTCCTTGGTTCCTCTCCAAGAGACGGGAACCATGCAGGGGTCATCGCCTCCCATCATACATAGGGAGTTCAAGAACGGCATCGGCACCAACTTCGCCGCGTGCATAAACTCCATTCCAAGAATCACTTAGAAGTCGTCTAGTGGCACGGCCATCATGTTGGTGTTTCCGCTCCAAGTCCCGATTTTGATAGGAACACCCTTCGCCAACCCGGAGATTCACCTGGCCTCCTAGTTCACCGCTTTCATTCGGCTTGGGCTCTTCTCCAAGGTCAACCCAAGTCGCTGTGCTTCACGATCGGCTATGAAGTTATGGGTAGCGCCCGTGTCCACCATTGCACGGGTCGTTTGGCCATTCAGCTTGATGTCCACATACATCAGTTCACTACTTCCTGCTTTTTGTGCCTTTGTCTTCATGTTCTCCCCCACTTGACCCCACATAGCGTTCAACAAACGCATTGCTCCCATTCGGGGTCCTTGCGACTCCTCATCGTCGCTGCTGGATTCTGAACTGCTCGAACTAAGAGCAACAGCTTTGCCCTTGTCCGATCGGGGGGGGGGGGTGTATGGAAGCCGTCAAAGCATTGAGTGCCTATTTTTGTGGGCACTCCCTTACCATGTGCGGTCCTCCGCACAAGAAGCATCCTCCAGGTTTTGAGGCCTTGCCTTTCGGGTTCGGCCCTTTGTGGGAGCTCTTCTTCTTATGTTCGCCCCCGAGCTCCTTCCCTCGAGAATGTTTTGGAGGGCGATTGCCTAAAAATTGTTTCCTTCTCGCTGGGTCTTCAGAGGAAACAAAGTCGGTGAGCCTTTCTGCAGCAGCAATTGCCCCGACTACATCAGTAACATTCCTTCGATTTAGCTCCTATTGAGCCCATGGTTTCAAACCATCAAGGAAGCTGAACAACTTGTCCTTCTCGGACATGTCCTGTATGTCCAGCATTAGTGCAGAAAACTATTTCACATAGTCTCGGATGGTGGTGCTTTGGCGGAGTTGTCTCAACTTCCTTCTTGCGACAAACTCTGTGTTCTCCGGTAGGAACTGAGTTCTCAACTCCCACTTCAAGTCCTCCCATGTGTCGACTCGACACCGACCTTGTTGGATTTCCTCCCAATGAGTTCGCCATCAAAGTTTCGCATCTCCATTCAGATACATTGTTGCTATAGAAACTTTGGTATCTTCAGAATCGGGCCTCGTAGCTCAGAAGTATTGCTCCATGTCGAACAGAAAGTTCTCGAGCTATTTGGCATCTCTGGCCACTCTATATCCATGGGGCTCAGGTGCCCTCAAGTTTTGTGGCAGTGCAACGCGGGTGTTTCCTCCTCCCGCCTTTAGCGTTCTTGTGAGAATAGCCACCTTTGCAATGAGTTCCGCCATAACATCTTGTAAGTGCTGCACGGAGTCCTTGGTGTCATCAGACAGTCGGTCGACTAGGGCCTCGACCTTGTTGATCCTGGACTCCGCTTCCTCTTGCGAGCTCTCTACCCCAACAAGTCTTTGTTGGTCATGGTAGAGTTCCTCCATGCTCGCTTCCAAAACATCCAAGCGGGTTTCCGCCGTCGTGAGTCTCTCCTTATGACTCTTTTTTCCAGTTAGCGCACCAGATTGCGCTTCCTCCGCTCGCGGAGAGTTGCCAAGTTCTCGCTCATCCTGCTTGCTACCGCGCTCCTCTTGAGCGGCTCCAATGGCATGTGAGCGAGTGTGCACATGCAGCCCACCTGCGGCTACTTGGGGCAAGGGTCCAGCTTGCCCCGTCTTGCTTGATTCGCCACGATGCTTTGCCATGGCGAAGTTGCAAAGTTTGTTCGCTGTTCGATCGAAGAGCTTGCCTACTCTGATACCACAATGTCACGACCTTAGCTGGAATTACCTAAGGCGTGAGGCACCCTTGCGGCCAAAGACGCGAACTTAGCCTAAGTCGCGAGTCACCCTTGTGGCAAAGATGCGAACTTAGCTTGCGTTGCCAAAGTCACGCTTCGCCCTTACGATCTTGCTCCGCAAGGATCAGCCCATTTTATAACCTCTCGCAGGTCCCGAAGGACCTGTAAAAGAGAAAGAAGTTAGTTCGAAAGAACGAGCAACGGACAAGTCCCGAAGTCTCGCGAAAAGGGAAGCTTTACAAGCAATTCGTCGAACACCTTGTGTGCACAAGAAAAAAGAGGGAGAGAGAGAAAAACAAGGCTTTCAAGGATGAACGAACAGCTGCAAGCCCACAAACAGCCGCTCACCTGGTCCCGGGCGCAAAACCAAGTTCCCGTAAAGGTCACGTGCAAACTTGCGAAAGAGAGTTCAACGCCCGGTATATAACCGAAGCCCCATCCAGCCCTGTGCCACCTGGGGGGTTCCTAGGGTCTGAGATGGCTGACATTTTGGTGAGCGGAGGCAGCTCTCCGCTCACCTCTCGCGGCACGTGAAAACAGAGCTGTTTTGGGCTGTTTTGGGGCTGTTTTGCTCGGTTCGGTGAGCGGTCGCTTTGCAACGCTGCAGCTTGTTCGAACTTCAATATTTACAAGAAAAATGACCCAAAACCATGAGAAAACATGCTGCCAAGCAGCTGTACATGCAGGTGTGAGCGACGAACGGTTTGTTGAACGGAGTTGTTGCGGGTGTGCGACAACCGTTCGTGACAGCCTGTCAGTGTCTGACATTGATAGTATACTAGCGGTGCCACCGCCCGACCTCTCGGGTTCTGGGTGGTGCCACCACTCAGTTCTCAGGTTCTGGGTGGTGCCACCGCCTAATCTGGCGGTGCCATCGCCTACACTATTTCAACTCACTGATTGGGCTCCAAAATTGGCCCAAACCAGTCCGAACTCGGGCCCAATTGGCCCTTACTTGGGTTATAGGATTAACACCTAATCCTAACCCTAATTAATGTGCTAACTATGAATTTAAAGACATTTCCTAAGCTATTACAAAGTTCGCAAGTCAAGACTTCTTCCAGCGAGCTTCCGGTGAACTTTCGGTGGTCTTCCGATAAACTTTCGGAAACCATTCTACGGACTCCCGGCAAGCTCCTAGACTTCACGATTTGATCTTGGCGAGTTCTGACAAGCTTCTTCGGCAAGCTACGATCTTTCTCGGTGAGCTCCGCGAACTTCCGACGTACCTTACGATGAGCTTCCGAAAACCCTTCGGCAAGCTCCCTACTCATTCTCGGCTAGTTCCGGCAACATTCCCGACGAATCTTCGGACTCTCAAACATTCATCGAACTTGACTTCGGTATCGTTGCTTTATGTTTTCAGGCTATCGTAGTTAATCCTGCACACTTAACTTCAATAATATGGATTAGATCAATTAACCCATCAATTGATTTCATCATCAAAATCCGAGATTCAACGGACACCTATGCTTTCTTGATATACGCTTGCCACATTGTCATTTTTATGCTAGCTAAACATAAGCAATTAAAGGAGAAAAGTTAAGAAAATTTATCAAATGAGAATCTTGATGCAACTTGTCTTAGATTAAAGAAGAGAAGAGAAGAATAATTGAAGGAGAGGTGTTGCTTTGACTTGATGGTTTGGACCAATTCATCACCCTTGGGATTAAATTTTTCTAAGACAAGTGTTCAAATTCATCCTATAGATATTTCTATCCTTCATTTCTTCTTGTTTATGGGTAATTTGTAGAGTTTTATCCTTTCTAATGACATAAACATTATTTAAGCTACAAATTTACTAATCTAGAATTTTTGAGAATTTTGATATATCTGCTTTGTTTTAACTATAACATTTATATAGAATTTTGATTTGGGTAAAACCTAAGTTTTTAGAAATTAGACTTTTATATCTTTCTTTCAATACCAATTTGGAATGCAAATGCTTGTGCAAATATTTGTTTCTTTTGATCATTTGAATTTTATAAAATAGAGAATATATTTTTATCTTTCTATATTAAATTACTTGTAACTCTCTATAGACCACTCTAATTTATATAAAACATACTTTATATAAAAATAGACTCATATATCTTTTAGATTATTAGGATCGAGTTGGCACTAAGAGATGAATTAGTGCAGTGGATTAAAACATCAGTTTAAAATTCTTTGTACGTTAAAAAGGATCTCAGAAGATAACTTGAAAGAGTGTTTGATCGTAAGGGTAGTGAAAGCCAAGTAAAAAGGAAGTTAAGCTATTGTAACGTAAGTAAATAGCAATAATAGAAATGCAAACCAGAATTTATAGTAGTTTGGTCGGTGTGACCTATATCCACTTTCGATTCCTCCTCCGTCGAGGTCACCAGCGTCCACTAATGGTCTTCCTTCAATAGGTGAAGACCAACCACCTCTTTATACTGCTTTCTCCTTTTCATGGGTTTAGGAGATAACTCTTACAAACCTCACACATCTCTTGAATGATCTCAACTCTTAGAAAGGGAGGAGGAGGACTCATGCACTTTTTACAACAATTTAACACCTCAAGAATTCAAGATTAAGTTAACACTTTCGTGCCTTTTCATGCAGAAAAACGTGAAACATTTATATGCCCTAGTAGCTTCTGAATTGGAGCCAAAAAGTGTCATATCCCTGGATTTCGAAGTGCTAGCAGTATCACTACCATTGTTGGGCGGTACTACCACCTGCAGATTGACATTGGGCAGTTCCACCACTTAGTATGGGCGGTACGACCGCCTGACAGAGCTTGGAGATCGAGCTTTGGCGGTACCACCACTTGATAGCATTAACTTGTTAGGATCAAGAGCGGCACTAAGAGGGGGGTGAATTAGTGCAGCGAAAAACTTTTCCGAATTCAGAAAAATATTTGTTTCGATTAAAACTGATTTCAACAAAAATGGTTTCGATTCAATCCGTTTTGGAGAGATTATGAACTTGAAAGCTTTCAAAAAAGTGTAAGAGAGGATTAAGGAGATTTATAGTAATGTAAATTGCACAAATGAAATGCAAACCAGAATTTAGAGTGGTTCGGTCAATGTGACCTACATCCACTTTTGGATTCCTCCTCCGACGATATATCTGGCATCCACTAGAGACCTTCCTTCAATAGGCGAAGGCCAACCACCTTTTACAACTCTTTCTCCTTTTGCCGGGTTTAAGAGACAACCCTTACAAGTCTTGCTAGTCATAGGTGCCCAACAAGCCAATCATGTGATGGCATATGTGACTTGACACAAAATCTTTTTTCTTATTATATTTTGACATTTATCACTTTATATTAACTATTGTATATATGCATATATATATATATATATTGTGATGTCCTTGGATCTATGCAATGGGAATTAGATCGTGATGAGATCACAATAATGAGATTGATTCACCTTTAAATACAAATCCTAAATAATCACAGTCATAGGTTACTCGAGAGGGACATTATGATAACCGGATAGATTGGTGTGCTATATACCCATCCATATAATGAATACAGCTGGTCTCATAGCTGCTCGTGTGGGGACACTAGGGATATAGTACAAGTGCTCATTGGAGAATGAGTTCACTGATTGATCCACTTATGGAATGCTGGATGGTTGATGGTGCCTTATTGTCAGACAGCGATTCCGTAGTCCTAGTGGTGTATCTGGTCCTTAGACTTGAGACACTAAGGATATCCTGTATGAGTGCTCCACTCTTTGATACTAGACTTATAGGTTTTGATGTCTTAGATTTAGTACAACCAGTCATTAGGAGTGGTAGTCAAACTTATAAGAGCTATTGAGTATCGATAGAGGATTATCCACCCTCGATATCATGAGAGGAATATCCCATGTGTTCTTACTCAAACAAATCCCTGGCCAGAGTCATTCAGATTGAGAGAGAAAGAGTTCTCCGGGAAAATCCGATTAGAGCAAGACTCGAGAAGAAACCGTATGGGTCTAATAACACCATACTCGATATATGATCTTTAGGATATTAGATGGATAAGGTGCTAGTCATAGGTGCCCAGCAAGCCAATCACGTGAGTGATGGCACGTGTGACTTGTTACATAATCTTTTTGATTATTATATTTTGGCGTATATCACTTTATAACTATTGCATAAATGCATATATATATTGTGATGTCCCTGGATTTGTGCAATGGGAATCGGATCGTGATGAGATCACGATAATAAGATCGATTCACCTTCAAACACATATCCTAAATAATCCCGGTCATAGGTTACTCGAGAGGGACATCGTGATAACCGGATAGACTAGTGTGCTGTATACCCGTCCATATGATGGATGCAGCTGGTATCATATCTGCTCGTGTAGGGACACTAGGGATACAGTACAGGTGCTCATTGGAGAATGAGTTCACTGATTGATCCGCTTACGGAATGATGGATGGTTGATGATGCCTTATTGTCAGACAGCGATTCCGTAGTCCTAGTGGTGTATCTGGTCCTTAGACTTGAGACACCAAGGATGTCCTATATGAGTGCTCCACTCTTTGATACCAGACTTATAGGTTTGGCTGTCCCAGATCTAGTACAGTTGGTCATTGGGAGTGGTAGTCGACCTTACGAGGGCTATTGAGTGTCGATAGAGGATCATCCACTCTCGGTGTCATGAGAGGAATATCCCATGTGTTCTTGCTCAGACAAATCCCTGGCCAGGGTCATTCGGGTTGAGAGAGAAAGAGTTCTCTGGGAGAATCCGATTAGAGCGAGACTTGAGTAGAAACCGTATGGGTCTGACAGCACCATGCTCGATATACGGTCTCTGGGATATTAGATAGATGAGAGACTATAGGTACATGGTAAATGAGGACAGACATGTCCAATGGATTGGATTCCCCTGTATCGTCTGGGGACTACGGCGTAGTGGCCTAGTACGTCCGTAGTCGATGAGTCGAGTGAATTATTACAGAGATAATAATTCACTGAGTTAGAACGAGTTCTAACAGGTATGACTCACGGCCAGCTCGATATTGGGCCTAGAGGGTCACACACATATGGTAGGCATTGCGATGAGTAGAGGTTCGGATATGAGATATCCGACGGAGCCCTTGTCTTATTGGATGCAGATCCAATACCCACTAGGGAAGGACCCATTAGGGTTTGACATGGGATCTCTATAAATAGGAGGGATTCACAGCCTCATAGGCTAGAGTCTTTGCTCGCCTTTCCTATTCTCCTCTCCCTCTCTACCTCAGAGTAGACCCGGAGTTTTGAGGAGGGTCGTCGCAACCCTGCTATGTGGATCACCGCTAGAGAGGAGGACGCTTGACCTCCTTCACCCTCTCCGAAGGATCTGCAAGGAAATAGGGATATACGATCTCCCTAGGTAACACAATCTCTATACGCAGTTTTGTGTTTTGCAGATTTTTTGCGCACCAATCTTCGCATGACGACGAACATCTTTTTGGGAATCGGGGATTTTTGTTTTCTTATTCTTCCGTTGCGCATATGATGTCGCCCCCCATGATTTTCCAACATAAGGGACTATAGTTATATGGTAACTGAGGACAGACATGTCCAATGGATTGGATTCCCCTGTATCGTTTGGGGACTACGGCATAGTGGCCTAGTACGTCCGTAGTCAAAGAGTCAAGTGAATTATTATAGAGATAATAATTCACTAAGTTAGAAGGAGTTCTGATAGGTATGACTCATAGCTAGCTCGATATTGGGCCTAGAGGGTCACACATATATGGTAGGCATTACGATGAGTAGAGGTTCTGATATGAGATATCCGCCGGAGTCCCTATCTTATTGGATATCCAATAAACCCCTGAATTATTGGATCCCATAGATGAGATCAAATAAGAGCCCATGAGAGATTATTGGATAGAGATCCATTAATCTAAAAGGCTTGGGTAATTGGATGCAGATCCAATACTCACTAGGGGAGGATCCATTAGGGTTTGACAAGGGACCTCTATAAATAGGAGGAATTCAGTGGTTCATAAGATAGAGCCTTTACTTGCCTCTCCTATTCTCCTCCCCCTCTCCACCTCAAAGTAGGCCTGGAGTTTTGAAGAGCGTCGTTGCAGCCGTATAGTGTGGATCACCGCTAGAGAGGAGAACGCTCGACCTCCTTCACCCTCTCCTAGAGATCTGCAAGGAAACAGGGACATACGATCTTCCTAAGTAACATAATCTATTTTATACGCAGTTTGTTTCACGGATTTTTATGCACCAATCTTCCCACGACGACGAACATCTTTTTGGACAATTAGGGATTTGTTTTCTTATTCTTCCACTATGCATATGATGTCGCTCCCAAGATTTCCTAATAGTAGCATCAAAGCTAGGTTATTCGTGCAAATGATTGGTTTTTAATTGCGTGTGTTGTGTTTAGGAAGAATTTTGACGTTAAATTATTGACGTTAAATTATTGACGCAATAGACGAGGAAGGGTAGCAACTGTTACTGCCCTTGCTACACTCGAAGATGGCTGCCTGCTTGCTGCCATCTTCATGCAGGCAGGCTGCCTATAATGGTGGCATGCAAGGGCGACGCCTGCGGGTGTTGGACCCACGGGCAAAGGCACTGCGGGGCAACAATGCCTTCGGCCGCTGCTCCCATGGGCTGACGCACCGTAGGGCAGCGGTGCCTGTGCCCGCTACTCCCGCGGACAAAAACCCCACAGGGGTGGCCGCCCGACGAGGTAGCACCACTTGCGGGCACTGCCTCATGGGCAAAACCGCCCGCGGAGGGGGCGACGCCCACAAGGGAACCCACCCGTGGGGGCAGCGCTACCCACGGGGGCGCCCACCTATAGGGGCGGCGCCCCGGCCCCGTTACACATGCCGCCGCTGGTAAGGTGGCGGTGGCAGCAGCAATAAAGAAGAAGGAGATGGGCTTAGGGTTTTGGGCAAAAAGATAATTTTGCCCATCGAAATTTGAAAAATTTTTGTTTCTATCTTTTATCCAAATTATGAAAATACCCCTAGGAATTCTGAAATTCCCTACATATCCTTGAATTCAGAAAATATTAATTAATTAAAAAGTTTAGTTGATTATTATTTTGATTATTATCTAGTAGTCCTACATGATAATGATTTATATATGTGATGTTTGATGTGTGGATGGATGATCATGGACCATGTGACGTGTGTACTTGTGATTATTATTATTGGGGTCTGCGAGCCTCCATTATATTTCTCATTTATTATCGTGCCTACGTGTCTATGATTAAGTTGTAATCACATGAGGAGGCGTAGTGGGAGCGTGGATACGATAGCGGGACCCACGAGACGGACGATCGCGATGCATGAAGATGCATCGAGATGTCGATGGAACCGACGAGGATGAGATGGACGATCATAGGGCATGAAGATGCACCGTTGGACACATAGATCTTGATGTGAGTAATTAGGCCTACTGGCTTGGACCTGATCACATTAGGTTATGGTCCATGATCATCTGGTGTGATTGCTTATATACATACTAAATATGTATATATATTTACATGCGATGTAGATATATATTAAATATGTATATATGTGATATGTTATATTAGGAGACTAAAACGATAAAGAAACCTCTCTCTCGATAATATTAAGTCGGTATACGTGAGGCAATTAGATTGACCCACGTGGCCTTCCATCATTATAGGTAGGAACCGATTCCTAGTGTAGGTTGAGTTGGTCGAGTCCCTCGAGGCTCACTTATATCATGATTCGCTATCTTGCTTACGACATAGAGATGTCACCGGTTACTTGAGGAAATGGTATGCTTGGTCGAGTCCCTCGATGGTATATCGTCAAATCAGACTCATCTTGTAACAAAGGTGTTGACTTAACCGAACATCATGGTTAGTTGAGTCCCTCGAGACCATGGTGATTCGGAGGCCAAATAGGATGAGAATCACAAGGAGTTATGATCAGCAAGAGTTGTCTACTTTTTGGGCTTGGTGTGATTGGTCAGTCCCTTGAGGTTACACTAAGACGCTGATTGGATCTTGATCCTCACTAGAAGTCTGCCGGAGACTTCCATTTTACGTGCTGAGGGTGTCGCGTGACTCGCTAGTAAAATAGTGGAAGCATAATAAGATAAAAGCCCATATCTTGATTGTTTATTTCTTGTAAAATCTGGATGTTATTCATTTCTACTACATCTTTATTTTTAGAAAATGTCGCATTCAAATCCCTTACGTGGCATAATTGATGTCAACCGTCTCACTAGTCCAAATTATACAGATTGACTCTGCAACTTGAGAATTATTCTCACGACGGAGAAAATCGCGTACGTCCTTAATACAGTGATGCCTACGCCCAAGGAAGGGGCAAGCGAGGATGAGATCACTCGCTACGTGAAGTACATTGATGACTCCACTCTTGCTCAGTGCTACATGTTGGGCTCTATGACTCCTGAGTTACAAAGACAATATGAAAAGATGGATGTCAGATCCATTCTCCAAAATGTCCATAAATTGTTTGAGGAATAGGGAAGGACTCAACGATATGAGATATCCAAGAGCCTCTTCTACGCTAGGATGATTGAGGGGACACTAGTTCAGAACCATATCTTAAAGATGATTGAGTGGATAGAGAAACTCATAGGACTAGGAATGGTCCTAGAGGATAACTTATGTGTGGACATTGTGCTTCAATCCCTACTATATTCCTTTTTACAATTCATAATGAATTTTAATATGAACAAACTTGAGGTGACTCTCCCAGAGCTCCTCAATATGTTGAGGGAGATAGAGAGTACTATTAAGAAAGAGAAGCTAGTTCTCTACACTGGTGAGATTAGAAAGAAAAGAAAAACAGAAAAGTCCCTTAAAAAGGGTAAGGGCAAGGGCAGACCAGGTAAAGCAAAGGTTGCTAAGAAAGACCCAACAAAGGATAAAGGCCAATGCTTCCACTATGGCAAAGATGGGCACTAGAAGAGGAACTGTAAAGAATACCTTGCAGAGAGGGTGAAACAAAAGCTTGGAGAAGCTTTAGATACATTCATGATCAGTCTCCATTTGTTAGACTCTTATGATAACACATGGGTATTGGATACCGGTAGTGCTTATCATATATGCAATTTGTTGTAGATTCTAGCAAAGCTGAGGAGATTGGCGAGAGGAATATTGCATAAAGGTTTATTTATGTTAGACACTACTCCACATATCATGAATGTAAGTGTGTCTAAGAGGAAATGAGATGAGGTGAACAGTGCATACTTGTGGCATTATAGGCTAGGTAACATCCATGAGGGAAAGATTCAAAAGTTGCTAAATGATGAATATCTAGATTCATTCGACTATGAGTCATATGTAACTTGCGAGCCTTGCCTTCATGGAAAACTAACCAACTCTCCATTTAGTGGAACTAGAGAGAGAGCCACTGAGTTGTTGGAACTCATACATAGTGATGTATGTGGACCCATGTCAACTCATGCCATTGGTGGTTACTCCTACTTCATTACCTTTACTGATGATTTCTTAAGGTATGGATATATGTACTTAATGAAGTACAAGTCTGAGGTCTTTGAGAAATTTAGAGAGTATAAGAATGAAGTGGAGAACCAGACTGGAAAGAGTATCAAGAATCTTCGATCAGATCGAGGATGTGAGTACTTAAGTACAGAGTTTACTCAGTTCCTTAAGGACTATGAGATATTATTCTAATGGATACCTCCTTATACACCTCAGCTCAATGGTGTCTTTGAAAGGAGAAATCATATGCTATTAGACATAGTATGGCCCATAATGAGTTTCATTGACCTACCCATCTCATTCTGGGGATATACCCTAGAGACCGCAGCTTACATTCTGAATAGAGTTCCAACTAAATCGGTAGTGTCTACACCATATGAGATATAGAAAAAGAAAAAGCCCAATCTTAAGGTTGTTAAGATTTGGGGCTGCCCTACCCACGTTAAAAGACACAACCTTGATAAGTTAGAATGGAGAACAAAGCGGTGCAAATTTATGGGATACCCCAAGGAAACGTGTGGGTATTATTTCTATCATCTCGAGGACCAAAAGGTCCTTGCAGCCAAGAGAACAGTGTTCCTTGAAAAGGAACACATTCTTGGCGGAGATAGTGGGAGCATGATAGAGTTGAGCGAGGTTGGAGAACTAAACTCAAGCACCACTCTACAGCCCGAGTCTGTTCAGGTAACTAACACACAAGTTTCAACTTTACATAGGTCTGGCAGAGTATCCCATCCTCCTGAGCGATATGTGGGACATATTAGAGGAGAAGATGTTAAGGACATTGATCCTCAAACCTACGAGGAGGCTATTATGAGTATAGACTCTGGGATGTGGCAAGAAGCCATGAATTCTGAGATAGATTCTACGTACTCCAACAAGGTTTAAAACTTAGTTGATGCACCCAAAGGTATTTGTACCCATCAGTTGTAAGTGGATCTTTAAAAAAAAGATCGGAGTAGATGGAAAGGTAGACACCTATAAAGAAAGGCTAGTGGCTAAGGGGTATCATCAAAGGCAAGGTGTTGACTATGACGAAACCTTCTCACTCATAGCAATGCTAAAATCCATCCGAATTCTATTGGCTATTGCAGGACACTATGATTATGAGATCTGACAGATGGATGTGAAAACTACATTCCTCAATAGGAACCTCGAGAAGGACGTGTATATAATACAACCTGAGGGATTCGTGTGCAAGAACAGCCCAGATAAGGTGTGTAGGTTATTTAGATTCATTTATGGACTAAAGTAAGCTTCTCGAAGTTGGAACATAAGATTTGATGAGGCAATCAGATCTTATGACTTTGTTAAGAACGAATATGAGCCTTGTGTGTACAGGAAGGTAAGTGGGAGCGCTATCACCTTTTTGGTGTTATATGTGGATGATATCCTGATCATTGAAAATGATATAGGAATGCTATCCATAGTAAAGGCTTGGTTATCTAGATACTTCTCCATGAAGGACTTTTGGGAAGTATCCTATATCTTGGGGATTCAGATCTATAGAGACAGATCCAAGAGGATGCTTGGCTTGTCCCTATCTAAGTACATAGAAACTATTATCAAAAGGTTTGGAATAGAAAATTCCAAGAGAGGTCTCATACCAATGAGACATAGGATATCGCTTTCTAGGAGTATGTCCCCAAAGACTCTAGAAGAAAGGACGAA
Source organism: Musa acuminata AAA Group (assembly GCF_036884655.1). Taxonomy (NCBI): domain Eukaryota; kingdom Viridiplantae; phylum Streptophyta; class Magnoliopsida; order Zingiberales; family Musaceae; genus Musa; species Musa acuminata. The sequence continues at coordinate 36,273,324 of NC_088331.1, read as the reverse complement.
TATGGATATGATACTTTATGCCACAGTGATAGGGTCTATCATGTATGTCATGCTATGTACTAGGCCTGATATAGCGCATGCTTTGAGTGTCACGAGCAGGTATCAGGCAGATCTAGGCTTGGAGCACTGGAAAGCAGTAAAGTGTATCCTTAAGTACTTGAGAAGGACTAAGGATCTTTTACTAGTATATGGAGGTAGTAGCCTCAGGGTTAAAGGCTACATGGACTCAAGTTTTCAGTCTGATGTCGATGATAGCAAGTCGAATTCGGAGTATATGTATACCTTGAATGAAGGAGCAGTGTGCTGGAAGAGTTCAAAGTAAGATACTACTGTTGACTTGACCACAAAGGCGGAGTACATTGCTGCAGTAGATATAGCAAAGGAGGGAGTCTAGGTGAAGAAGTTCATCATAGATCTAGGAGCCGTGCTAAGTAGTGAGGAGCTGATTCCTTATATTGCAATGACTATGGGGAGATTACTCAAATAAGGGAACCCGGGTCTCATCAGAAGTGTTCTGAGGAGGTTCCAACTTATTGGAGAGATCATGACCTAAGGAGATGTAGTAGTGGAAAGAGTTACATCCAAAGATAACATTGTAGATCCACTAACAAAGCCATTGTTTCAGATTGTCTTTGAACGTAACAGTGGTCTAATAGGGATCAAACACATAGGTGATTGACTTTAGTTCAAGTGGGAGATTGCTAGTCATAGGTGCCAAACAAGCCAATCACGTGAGTGATGACACGTGTGACTTGACATAGAAATTTTTTGCTTATTATATTTTGGTATTTATCACTTTATATTAATTGTTACATATATGGATGTATATATTATGATGTCCTTGGATTTGTGCAATGAGAATCGAATCGTGATGAGATCACGATAATGAGATTGATTCATCTTTAAACACAGATCCTAAATAATCCCGGTCATAGGTAACTCAAGAGGGACATCGTGATAACCGGATAGAATGGTGTGTTGTATACCCATCCATATGATGAATGCAGTTGGTCTCATAGCTGCTCATGTGGGGACACTAGGGATACAGTATAGGTGCTCATTAGAGAATGAGTTTACTAATTGATCTGCTTACGAAATGTTGGATGGTTGATGATACCTTATTATCAGATAACGATTCCGTAGTCCTAGTGGTGTATCTGGTCCTTAGAGTTGAGACACCAAGGATGTCTTGTATAAGTGCTCCACTCTTTGATACCAGACTTATAGGTTTGGATGTCCCAGATCTAGTACATCTGGTCATTGGGAGTGGCAGTCGACCTTACAAGAGCTATTGAGTATCGATAGAGGATCATCCACTCTCGACATCATGAGAGGACTATCCCATGTATTCTTGCTCAGACAAATCCCTAGCTAGGGTCATTCGGATTGAGAGAGAAAGAGTTATTCGAGAGAATCCGATTAGAGCAAGACTCGAGAAGAAACCGTATGGGTCTAACAACACCATACCCGATATACGGTCTTTGGGATATTAGATGGATGATGGACTATAGGTATATGGTAAGTGAAGATAGACAGGTCCAATGGATTGGATTCCCTTATATCGTCTGGGGACTATGACGTAGTGGCCTAGTACATCCGTAATCGATGAGTCGAGTGCATTATTATAGAGATAATAATTCACTAAGTTAGAAGGAGTTCTGACATGTATGACTCATGGCTAGCTCGATATTGGGCCTAGAAGGTCACACATATATGGTAGGCATTGCGATGAGTAGAGGTTCAGATATGAGATATCCGCCGGAGACCCTATCTTATTGGATATCTAATAAACCCCTGAATTATTGGATCCCATGGACGAAATAAAATAAGAGCCGATGAGAGATTATTAGATAAAGATCTATTAATCTAAAAGGCTTGGGTAATTGGATGTAAATTCAATACCCATTAGGAGAGGATCAATTAGGGTTTGATAGGGGACCTCTATAAATAGGAGGGATTCAGTGGTTCATAGGCTAGAGCCTTTACTTGTCTCTCCTATTCTCCTCCTCCTCTCCACCTAAGAGCATGCTTGGAGTTTTGAGGAGCATCGTAGTAGCCCTGCTGTGTGGATCACCGCTAGAGAGGAGGGCACTTGACGTCCTTCACCCTCTCCTAGATATCTGCAAGGAAACAGGGATATACGATCTCCCTAGGTAACACAATCTATTCTATACACAGTTTGTTTTGCAGATTTTTGCGCACCAATCTTCGCATGACGACAAATATCTTTTTGAAAAATTGAGGATTTTGTTTTCTTATTCTTCCGTTGTGTATGTGATGTCGCCCCCAAGATTTCTCAACAAGTCTCACTCCTCTTTCTTGGATGGTTATAAGGCTAAGAGATGAAGAAGGAGAACTCTTTATTTTTACAATACTTCAACACTCAAGAACTCAAAATTATGCCAATAGCTTTCATGCTCTTTCATGCAGAAAAGGGTAGGGTATTTATAGACCCAAATGACTTCAAAATTGGAGCAAAAAAGTATCTTATCTTGGATTTTCGGGGTACTTACAATACCACCGCCATTATTGGGTGGTACTACCACGTACAATCTGACACTGGATGGTATACCACTTAGTTTGGGTGGTACCACTGCCTGACATAGCTCGGAGATTGAGCTCTGGCGATACCACCATCTAACAAGGGCGGTACCACTGCCTATACCACCTAGGAGACTGGGTCTTCCAAGTGGTGCCACTGCCGGCCCTAGCAGTGCCACCGTTGGTTAGAGTCAAGCAACTTGGTTGGGCCTTGTATTCGGCCCAAACTATCCTAGCTTCGAGCCGAGTTGGCCCCTAACAGAGTTGATATGATTACCTCCCAAATCAACTATAATTATCGTTCTAACTATGATTAAGGAAAGCATGGTCCGGTACGTCGATTATTCACTCGGCGATCCTCCAACGAACTTCTTAGCGAGTCTTCCAGCGAGCTTCCAGTGAACTCCCGACCAACTCTTAGCTAGTCTTCCGGCGTGCTTCCGACGATCTCTCGATGAGTTTTCGATAAGTCTTCCATGGTGCTTCCGGTGATCTCACGATGAACTCTCGGCGAGCTCCTAGTATATCGTCCGAGTCTTCGACTCCGGCTCATCATTTGCTTTATGCCTTACTATTATCGTAGTTAATCCTGCACACTTATCTCAACACATAGATTAGATCAAATAATTTACTAATTGATTTCATCATCAAAATCCGAGATTCAATATAACTGTTGGTGGTACCACCACCTAGAGCACTTGGGAGACTGAGTCCCAAGCGATGCCACTATCGGCCCTAGTAGTGTTGAATGACTATTCAATCGACCCAATTCAGCCTTATTAAGGGCCCAGTTGGCCCATAACTGAGTTAGTGGGATCGCTTCTCAATCTTAACTCAACTTAAGGTCTAACTACGATTAAGGCAAGCAATCTTTATCTGGTATATCGATTTTTCTCTCAGTGAACCTCCAACGAACTTCTTGGCGAGTCTTCTGGCGAGCTTCCAGTGAACTCCCGACGAACTCTCAAAGAACTCCCAACGAACTCTCGATGATCTTCTGAGGAACTCTCGACGATCTTCCAACAAACTTTTGACGAGCTCTCAACACACTTTCAGTATATCATTCGAATCTTCGACTCTGGCTCATCATCTACTTTATATCTTACCACTATCGTAGTTAATCCCGCACACTTATCTCAACACATAGATTAGATCAAATAATTTTACCAATTGATTTTATCATCAAAATCTGAGATTCAACACAAATAATATCTTAGTTGAGTAAGTTAGAGTAAAATTTATTATCCAAATATCCTGTACAATATACCTTATAGATTTTATGAGAATAAATTTATTTTTAAATTTATCAATTCTTGCTTCTATATTTTTAACTTGATTTCCGTTAAAATTCTTCAAATACTATGTGGTTATTTGAAACTCTTATATCTCTTTGATTTCAGCTAAATTTTTTTTCTCAATTGAGCCAACACTTGTTTTAAAGTATTGTTTACTCCTCTCTTTGGGACACTATGTTTTGCAGGAACTGTAAGACCAAATTTTTAAGATACCACCATCTGATAAGACTTAATTTAATATTTCTAACGCACAACTTTGCATCTTATATGGTACTGATATTGATGATATTAATCACTTTTTCTTTAGCTTTGATTTGCTATTAAAATCTAAGTTTTCTTAATTCAACAGTTGGTAACAAGTTTTCCGATTTTAATGATTGGATTAATGGTTTTTTACTTGAGAGGAGCAATAGCTCTAATTTCTATAACTTATAAAGCAATATTATCATTGAATAATAAGTTACTGAAAGCGTCTGGAGGTTCTATGGGTGAGATACACAATGTTCTTTCTCTGATTAAATGGATTAAAACGATTTAGGTATGTACCAAGTTTAATGCGGATGACACTTTTGTTCCTCTTTATGTAATGGAGGTATTGGATTTGTTGTCTTTAGGCAGGGTGCAGACCCACAATGGACTCCCAAAAAGCTTTGATAATTAAGGAAGGATTGGTGCTTGAAAAAAAGAAAGGCATCGACAATCGGTTGAAAGTGATAATCTCGATTAAAATTTTAAATAAAGAAGGGTTTGCTCGGTGGCCTATCAGAAATTACATCAGCAATATCAATGTTTTACTGTATAATTTTAATATATAAAGTTATGTGATACTGTATAAATTACAGCAGCAATATGAACACGGATGCTCGCTCTAACAGTTCATTGGGTATGAATAATTAACTTTTTTTTAGAAAAACCAATATTTTGAAAAACATTTTTTTTTTCTGGAAAATGCGTCTTTTCTGAAATTTGTGGTAACCCCATCGAATACTTTATAAAAAGTAAAGGGTAAATAAAAAGGAAAATACTAATGCGGTAATTGCTAAATCCGACCTCACACTCACGGATGAGAACCGTGTGAGGGGCGGCGCGCCATGAGTCCCCTGTATAGAACCACCGCACGATTGTTCCACACGATTCCATCCTTCCGCCCGGTCCCTCACTTTCATCCCCTTCCTCTTGGGATTTCTCGGTGTGCTACTTGCCATGTCCGTCATGAGATCGGCTTCCTTTCCGCCGAGATGGCTCGCCTCGGGTCCAGGCGCTCCCATCGCGCCGTCCGTTCGGGCATGTAAGTCAATGGAGAGGAGCAAGAGCCACAAGGTCTACAAGCAGCTCGGTTCGTCTCCCTCTCCTTTCTGCTATAAGTTGAACTAGTCGAGTTCTTGGACGTCGAATTCCATTGGCATCTCTTGTGTGGTCGTCTTGCTAGTAATAGCTCAGGTTATATTCATGCTTACAGTGGTCTCGAATGGCGTGGTTTGAATTTGCGATGGAAGAATGTGTGCTATTTTGCCAATGAACAATTGTCGATACTTCATCTACTAGTAATTATAGGCAGTTGTATTACTCTGATGTGTTTAAAAAACCGAAATGAAGTGAAATCCTCTTTAACGACATATGGTAGTTATATGCATCTTAGTTTCTATAGTATTTTCAAAATAACGATTAATCCCATTTATCTTTTGTATTTAAAGTTTCAGGATCCGAATCTGATGTGCTAACTGGCCTATAACTCCCTGTGTGCTATTTTGCCAATGAACAATTGTCGATACTTCATCTACTAGTAATTATAGGCAGTTGTATTACTCTGATGTGTTTAAAGAACCGAAATGAAGTGAAATCCTCTTTAACGACATATGATAGTTATATGCATCTTAGTTTCTACACTCATCATACCCTTATAAGCCAAACTTAGTCTTTGCCCACTTCCGATGTGGGACTAATTGGGGTGTTACATAAAGTGTGTCGAAGGTGAAGCCACAACTCACTTTTTAGAGAAATTAGGGTGTCACATAAAGTGTGTCGAAGGTGAAGCCACAACTCACTTTTTAGAGAAATTATACAACTATCAGAAATTCCAACTTAAGCTGTTGCATCAGTCTATAGTGAGCCCTCTAAGCTGGTTGCAATATCTGCACTGGATCAGCAAGCGGTTACAAAACAATTCTTGATTTTGTTTTCTGAGATACTTCTCAATACTGGATTAACAGATAAGCTTTGGTTGTAGAAAGTGACATCATTCAAATGACAACAAATAATTTGTTTTCCTCTAGTGATATGCATTTATTTTATTTTTCTTACAGATTATATGGTGTTAAAGTTTTTTATTAGTCATTTAACGTGTGGTGGCATTGGTTTTGATTATGTCCTAATGTCTAAGCCATAAATAAATTCCTAAGCTTTCCTTAGTAGATCAAAACACATTGTCTCCATAATCGTAAGTGTTGATTAGCTCCAGAATAGCTAAATTGGTCCCATTATCTGTTCTATGTCTTGGTGTTTTTTCCAAAAACTTATGTGTGATTACAATTAAAAACATCTGTTTCATCAAGGACTCATCAAAATTTTAAATTCAATTAAGGGCTTAAGGCTTGCTTTGTGAGTATGGAATGTGTGTGATACTTGTTTTGAGAACAGAAGAAAACATGATATGGATTATAAGTGAATTTTTGTACTTGTCATATTGCTCTTTTATGGATCGAATTTGGTTTGCAACATGGCTTAAGTGGTATGGAGGGGGACTGCAAATCCTTTATCCCCAGTTCATATCTAGGTGTCACCTGATTAACAAAAAAAATGAATTTCTTATTCTGCTGATTTAACTCGACGAATTCTGTCCCCGGATAAGGAGAGGCAAAAGGATACCGATACCTTATTTTTAGGTCTTTGACACATAATTGGCTGCTTGTGTCCTGTTACATGATCCAGAATGAGAACTTATGTTTTAAAAGTTTTAAAGGCAATGTGAGCAAGAATTATAGGAAAATAGCAGTATAGTTCATGGTATGAAATTTCGAATGGCACCGCCCAGTACGGGCGGTACGTACCGGTCCGACGACATACCGGTGCGTGGACCACCCGCTACCGGACGGACCGTGCTACAGTGCTACAGTAATATATTGTAGTAGCGCTACAATGCTACAGTAAGAGGAAATCACTCGGTAAGCCCTGGTGTACCGTTCGGTATGTTGGTACCGTATCGTACCGAGCCAACCTTGAAACACCGGTATGGTACTGTATTGCATACCTTGGTATAGTCAGTTTCTAGTATCTGAATATTTTATTATTGTTGTTGGTATCATTGCTGTTATTGTTGTTAGACAATTTTCCTGATTTCACATTCTTCAGGTTTTATGACCCATTATTGGCAGTAATTTTATTCCATATACTATTGAATCTGTAACTTTATTGTCTAGGTTTGTACTCACTCAAGAAAAAGATTGAAGATGCAGTTCATCGTGCAGAGATGATGGCACCAAATGCATTAGAAATTGAAGAAGCAAGGCGAATCAAGCAGGAAGAAGTGCTTCGAGGTCATAGTCTGTGGGATGACTTGGCTAAGTCTGATCAACATTTTACTGCCTTAGCTGATGCCAACAGACTAATCAATGATCTTAAAGATTTGAGATATAAGGTGCTGTGCTTCCCAAGACCGGCATAGTGTCATTTCATTAGATAAGTTATTGATATAGGATAAGTTGCTTTGTTACCAAGTTTGATATAGAACAAAAGTATGGAAAGCTCTTGGCATAAAGAAAATGCTTTTTTATAGGATTTTATAATTGTGGAATAAAGAAAAAGAAGATATTAGTTGAGATAGAAAACAAAAGAATAATAAGCAGATTTGCTTTGACTCAAGGATTGCCTCCTAGTAATGAAGGTCTCACACATCTCTATGTTTTTTATGTGAATAATGGAATTGTACCATCCAAAAAAGGAATATAACCCCATGCCTGTAAAACATAATGGGGGAAAAGAGTTTAATCATTCTGTGTAATCTGGTTATAATCTCTTTCCTTCTTTTTATAAACTCCCCAAGCACAAAAAGGAAAGAAAATCATAAAAATAAGGAAGAATACAATTAAGAAAATTATATCAAGGAAAGTTTTTCTTTATTCTTTAGAAGAAGATAAATTTTCAGACTTGTTTTTGCATGTAGTTTTCGTTTTTATAATATATTTGATTGATAAACTTTTATCATTGTTGAATAATGAAAATTGCTTAGAGAATCAAAATATTCAATCAAAATCAGAATTAGATTTCTTTCGCTTTTTTCCTCATTGGTTTCATTTTTGTTTTCACTAGGAAAATTTAGATTTATGACATTTGAAAAATACCCCCTAAACTAATAAAATTTATTCAAACAAGAAATAAATTAAAATGGTCTTGCATCATACACTTTTGTTGCGAAGGAACTTGTCTCAAGTTCAATATTTGAAACCTTGTATCAACTTTGATAATAGAATATCTCAACTGAACCAAAAGCTCTGGTACTTTAAATGATAGAGGTTGTTAAGTTAATATGATACCAAATCTGATGCAGTACAAAAGCATGAAAGGTTCTTGGAAGTTGGAAAAAAGAAATATTTTTTCTAGGATAGAGAAAATAAGATTGAAATAAAAGAAAAAATTTAGGATAAGTACCATACATATATTGGTAAAAAATGTACTCAGTGGAAAAAAACATCAATTCATTTCATCCAATGTTCTTTAGTTAAAATATTTTCTCTCTTTCTATAGAGTCTCAAATGCAAGAAAAAAATAATAAAAATAAGGAAACAAATATAATTTAAAAATTACAACAAGGCAAATAATCATTTATTCTTTCTTTCTTCAATGAATATATATTTTCATATTGTTTTGACAAATAATATTCCTTTTTGAGAATATATTTGATTGATAGGCTTCCATTCTTGTAGAATGAAACTTGTAGACGAAATCTTCAAATTTGATTTCTTCCACTTTTCTCCTTATTGACATTCTTTTTGTTCTTATTGGGCAAACTTGATAACCAATGTAGGATTTTGTAATATGTTGACATTTGACAACTTATGATATTTGCAAAATATCCGTAAATTAATAAATTTAATTCAAATTGATGAATTTGGTCCCGCATCAGTTATCTCGTCCATATAAAAAATAGTTGCAGACATTAGCTTTGACTTCCTAGACTAATTCATTATTTAAGAAATTAAACCTTAGACAATCAAATTTTCCAATTTTATTGAGTCGTTAAAATTGGCCATGGGAACAAATTTGAACTAGACCTTTTTATGAGTTGTATGTGTTCAAAATATTGCCTTGAGCTTCATCTAGTATGTTATTATTGGTGATATCTCTCAGAGCCTTGGGTAAAAACAAGTACTTTAACTATGTGTTTCACAGAAGTTCTTTTCCTTCTCCCTTGTCTTGATATCTTAATGTATCAATTATAGTATTTTGGCTGTTTTATTAAGAGCTTTCTATTTGCTAGTTCATGGCCAGTCTGAGTGATGCTATCAGACTAAAGTACCATGACTTCCTTTATTTTCTGATACAAAATAATTGTGTTGTGGACATAACTCTATTTCAAACTTCTAGGCTGAAGAAGCAAAGTTGATCATGGAGTTAGCCGAGATGGATGTCATTAGTCATGAGCTTTTTAAGCAGGCTTATAAAGCAACTTTAGATGTTAACAGCTTCCTTGAGCAATATGAATTATCAAAGTTTCTGAGTGGTCCATATGACAGTGAGGGAGCTTGTTTAACTATCAAAGCTGGGCCAGAAGGCATTGCTTCTGAGGTTAAAGAACCATTTTGTTTACATTTAACAACAATTTTTGTAGCTAGATTTTTCTTTTCATAAAGCTGCATTTTTGCTAACTGTGGTATCTTAATCCTTAGCAATCAAGTTCCGAACTTTAGGTTACTGTAATCTCAATAAGTAACTTGAAACACCATCTAAACTTTCTGATTAATTGTGTTTTAGCATATTTATATATTTTTAATTGTTATGAACATATTTCCTGATAAGATTTACTGAGAGGTACTGTCAGTAATATACTTTTTGCTCTAAATAGAATTTGCCTATCAAGAAAAATCAACTGGTATAAATATGTCCTATTATATACCTTAATTTTTCAATCATAATTTATAAGAAAGAGCAATTACTATGATTTTGACAATTTCATTTGAGGCAACTGCTGCAACATTGTTACCTCTATGAAGTTATCATTTCTATTGTTTTTTTATTGGCTTGTGCTAGTGGATTATTCTATGTTCTCTGTTTTTTTTGTTGTAATATATAAATACTATATCTTCCAAGTGTGTGCAAATTTTTGATAGTCACATTGAAACTTTTAGATTAAGGAAAGATGGACTAGCACATTGGCAAAATTTAAATAATTAGTTTATATTGTTAAGTGGGTATTTTTCTAGAGTTTTTGTGAAAGCCATGAGATGTAGGAGGTAGACTACAGTATGCTTTCACTTGAGAGAATTTCGGGCACAATTTTGATCAATGGCCTCATTTGTAATTTTCATCTATGATTTTACTGAAAATTTGGATGCGCCAATCAAGATCTATCATACTGTAGTATCCTGCTCGGTATGGATTGTACGCACCAGTCCAACGTACCGGTCCGATAGAGGACCGGTACGCTGACCACCTTGTATCCGGTGGTCTATGTTATATGATCTTGTATTGCTCGATATAGGACTTGTACCGGTTGAAATAGTCAAAATTCGACCATTTCAACCGATACCAATCAAGGATCATGATTCATTTTATTCAAACGGTTCATTTGACCGTTTGAACTAGTAGAAAGGGTTTTTAACCCCTTATTCTCTCTCTTTTCACTCTTTCTAACTCATCTACTCTTTCAATGACTTTCTCATTCACATATTTCTCTCATTCTCTTGTTTGCACTCTCTTAAACTTCACAAAGCTATGATTTGTGGATTGGATCAAGATTGAGAGGCTAATTAGAGAGGATTAACACCTAAATTAGATAATCAAAGATATATATGTTTTTTCTTAATTTTTGATGATTTTTGAGATGATTAAGCCTATTTTATGTTCTCAATGTGTAATATGTTGTTTGAGGCCTTTTATGTTGGTAGAATAATGTTAATTAGGGAGTAATTAAGGCCTTTAATGTTGTTATTAGTGTGTATATTGCTTTTTATCCGAAATTAAACACATATTATGTCAAATCTTTGTATTTCATGCATATTAGGGTGATTTACATGTTTGTGATGGTAGAATATGTTTAATTAGGTTTTAATTTAGATTATTTTTGTAAATTTATACTAATTTATATTTATTTCCAACTTAAAAGCCTTGATCTTACCTAAAGATTTATTATGATGACTTCTAGAAAGAAAGAGTATTTTGCATTTACATTATGATGACTTTTAGAAAGAAAGAGTATTTTGCAATTACATTGATGTATTAAAAATTATGTTTAATATAGGTAGTCACTGGTGTTTAAATTACAGGGAATATATCAAGTTTTCTGTAATCACCATGTGCCTCTTGGATTAGAAGAAAAGTTTTTATGACCGTTTATCACAAGTCATCTTTTATAAATTGGAGCAGTGAACAACTAAAAAATATAGAATAAGTTAGTGTAATCTAGATGAGAATATTAAGGTGTATATGTGAGATTCCTAGAAAAGATAGAATAAGACAATTTTAATTTGTAAACAATTAGCTCTGACATTGATAGAGAATAAAATAACAAAAATCATTTGAGATAGTATGGATATTTATTAAGATTAGTTGATTAGGAGAGGTAGAGAAGACATAAGAAAATTTGGCAACTGCTGTCTTGAGCTTTGTAGGAGTATGTATATACCCTTATGAGGTCTGATTCATTTTTAATAAGTGTCAGCAGGTTGGTTTAGGGCAATAATAAACCCAAGGAGGTCTAGGGTCAATCTAGGTGACCCTAGACCTGATATTGGAGAGATGACCCTAGACCAGTAGTTTTAGGCAGTAACTATTGCCAGGTCATCCAAATAATAAACTGATATTGGAGAGATGAGATCCTAAACCACCCCTTGTGTGGTCAGAACCGAGCAACAGGAGTTCTAATATGGTTCTAGAATAAGTTAGCCAAGCTATTTACCTGTTGGGAATTGTCTTTGAAGAATTTAAGGAACCCTTTTTTTTTATTTTTTTGACAAGGCTCTTTTGGTTATATTTTGTAGGATGACAAGATTTCTTTTTCCACAAAACTCACAAAACTTCTATAAGAGAACTTGCAATATCTAAAGGTATAGTTGAGATTGATACTCTTTTTATGCAATAGAGTAGCAGTAGATCAGTAGTGATCTCTCTTCTTCTCTTTATTGCTCTCATTTGGGAGGTCAATACTTCTTGTATCAGAGATTACCTTGATAGGAGGGTCATATTCTCTTAAGTTGTTAGGACTAGATCAACCTTAGTGATTTATGGCAAATGTGTCAGTGTTTGTGCACCCAAGCTCATGCCTCTATCAAGGAGCCAATACTGTAAAACATATCTAACTTCATAAAGGAGATGTATATCAATCTAGGGCTCACTTTGACAGACTTGGAGGGCAAATGGAGACTTTGTGGACCAATCCTAACAACATGTAATGATCTTCATCAGATTCAATTGGTGTGAGATCTGCTTCCTTCAGACCTTTAAAACAAATTATTGGATGCAATCAGATAATATATTTGCAACAACAACCTTTTTGTATAAGCCCCGGACGTGTGAACCCAAGCAACCAACATATTTGACATTGACTACAATATGTTCTTGCCTTGAAGGCAATTGGGGATGCAATAGGACCCAGAGCATTGCAATGTGCAAATTGGTGATGCGGTAGATCAGTGGCTAGTAGTCCCAGTTTAAACTTTGTAAGGTCTATCTAGAATTGAAGATCCAGCACACCCTTGACTTCCATGCTATTGGAGCTCGATTAAGCTGCTAAAATGGCAATTTTGACTTCAAAGTGTTGTCAACCAAGGGAATCTAAAATAAACTTCTGCAAAACAAACTTTTACTCTACACGAAGTCTGAACATTTAATTTCTTATAGATTATGTTTATATTATAGTGTTCCATGTGATGAAAGTTCTTTTAATTTTTTTATATTTCTATACTATAATGGTCATGTAAATCAACAACCAGGTTAAGAAAATTCATCCTAATATTAACATCATTTTTGGGGGTGCATCATTTTTGTGGACTGATTAGACCCTAAACTGGATATTAACATCCTAATATTGATTTTAATTGTCATGGTTAATTTTAAATATATTTTCAATTGGTTTCCTACTTAAAATAAGAATAAATTGGATATCAAAATCCTAAGATTGATTTTAATTGTCAAGGCTAGTTTTAAAAACATTTTCAATAAATTTCCTACTTAGAATAGAAGATATAAACCTTTTATTTAATTATTTTTGGACTAATATTAGTCTTTATTTTTTCTAATTATTTTACTGAGATTTGGATTCCATTATTGAATTTATTTGGTGTCTAATCGTTGTGATATGGATATTAGATAGTTTGAGTTAACCAAGTTGTTTAGATATTTGAAATAATTTATTGAGAAACTTTAGTTTCCTCCTATTGAACTACTTATAGGGTGATTCCTTTAACTCCTTTATATATGACGGTTTGTGCGACCTAAAGATTTTATTTGAGACTGATTATCTTTTGATGAAATAAATTAGTGGTAGATTAGTAGTAACTTCTCATCTTTCTTTTTTTCTTTCTTCGGAAGCAATTCTCCTTAGATTAAAGAATACCCTGATAATAAGGTCATATCATATCAAATTAATGGTTTAGATAAGTTCATCGAAGGGAGAGAATAGCTAATTTATATTCATGTCCTCATCAAGAGACTTTTGGTTCAGACCATGTTGAATGGGCACAGTGGAAGTTAGCTTTGGTTACATATTAATAACTTTGGATGGGACAGTATGGGTGAGCTCTTTGGCAACGATTGTTCCTTAGTGGCATGGAGAAATGCCAATATCTTTCTAGCATGGCAGTATGGACCAAAAGTTCATCTTGTTGGTAACTTCAGCATGGATTGACATGGCACATGCTAGTACCTTTATAGCATAATACATACCAACCTATTCTGGCACGTATCGGTTGGTACTACAATCCTTGCTCCGGGAGTTAGAAAGCCTTGAGGTGGTAGTGGAAGTGGTAATGGGGATTAGAGGAAAATAGAGAGGATAAGGGATAAAAGTGTTACTTTGCAACAAGAGCCTGAAAAATCAGAGCGAAATCAATTCAACTTGGTAGTACTCACCATATTTTATGGTTTTTGAATGGATTCCCTTGGTAGTTTTTGTAGAAACCATCTATTGAATTAGCACTGGATGGTTCTTGCTCGAATCACAACTATGATGGATGATCATGAAATTAGCTGAGTGGTGTAGGTAGGTTTGATGACACTCAACTTTGGGAGAAGTCTATTCATCCGATGTGGATTTTACTTGACTTACGCTAGCACAATTCTTTTGTGGTGCAGTTGACTTGGTTTTCCCTGTTTGCATGGTCCATTGCTACTGGTCCTTGTTGGTGTTTAGCAAGAGAAATATTCAAGCTCTGGTCTTGAAGGATGGAAAGTGTGTCATTAAAAACTAAATTCCACTAACCAATCACTTGTGATGTGATTAATATTCTGGCTAGTTTAATCATAACCAATAGTGATCAAGGTTCAGAATTTGGTTAAATGTATGTCAACCCAGGGTCATGCCAAAGAAGCCCCATCTTTGTTTTTGATTTCCCAATTTAACATGGACACATCAATTCTGATTACTTTCTAGGATACGTTCACTGATAAGAAATTCTTTGTTTTGAAATCAAATCATCTTATTTTGGCATCTGTAACCAAAAGTAATTTATGTTGGAAAAATGCATGTAGTTATTGATAGTTTGTAGAGCTTCATACTATTGCTATGAATTCAAGTCATTGTTTAATGTAATATTGTTTGTTCCTTGGTTCAGAGTTAAGAGTTGCTACATTCATTAGTTTTGTGGCATGCTCTTCATATGTATAAATGCTTAACTGCATGTCTAGGTTTGGGCAGAGAAGCTTCTTCAAATGTATACCAGATGGGCTAAAAAGTATGGATGGACAGGTAAGATCATTGAACGGTATTCATCAAAGGGAGCTGGAACCAGAATAGTAACTGTTGAGTTTGAATCAGAATATATGTATGGCTACCTTTCTGGAGAGAGAGGTGTACATAGAAAGATCTGCAATTCTGTGGATGGATCTGCTGTTCCTAGGGTAATCTTTGCTGTTCCTTAATATACGTCATGTTAGTAGGCCTTTAAAAATTCTAAATTTCTTGAACATTGAAATGAAGATGTCTTGTTTCAGAAATAAGGTAAACAGGACACAACTGGTAGCTCAGATCATGTTTCCTTGGACTATGTATTATGAAATATATAAGACATACATGAGAAGTTCCAAGTGGCCAACTGGGAGGATAGGTTATGACATATCATGCAATGGAATAACCAAATACTAACCAATTTTGCAGTATAAATTAGGTTCCTGATAAGGCGCTTTGGCTTTTTTTTGTTCATGACTTGAGTAAAACAATTTCACTGCAGATCATCACTTGTTTTATGCATGTCAAGGTTTATTAGAATAAGTCCCCTAAACATGTTAATCCATTAAAATATAAGTTTCTTTAGTAGACGACTTAAAACTATTGGGAACGCTTTTTTAGAAAGGAAAACTGAGATTCACAAGTTCCCTAAAGTTTTTGATGTTACATTTCCTTGCCTGTTTTTAATGTGGTAAGCAAGGATTAACATCTCGGTCACACCCTTGTACCCTTTTGAAGATTTGGTCTTGTGTTGAATGGTACAAGCTGGTCTAATCAATTCATCCTCAAAAATATACTTTTAAGATCCATCACAAACTATATATGAAGGAAACATGCATACAAACCCTATAAAAGTACTAAAGTGGACATGTTATACATGCATTATAAAGTAAACATATTTATTTATCAAATTTGTTGTCATACTTTTTTAATGTAGGACGAGTAGCAATTGGTTTCTTTTGATGATAGGGAGCTAAAAAGAAAGAAAAAAGATAATAATTTAAAGATAATAGAAAAAAAATTGGATAACTACCTGACTTACTTTACCTTAAGGAGGGAACTCCCATGATGAAGACTTCGTACCTCCATACATTTTGCACATGGATGATGGAATCATTCCATTAAAGAAGTAACTTGTGGCCTCATACTACTTACAAGGTGGGAAAAGGATTTAAGTCATTGATCCATTTATATTTGATGCATTACAATGTTCTAGCCTCTTATTTTAGGCTCATGTATAAGAACAAAAGGGAAAATATATAAATAAGAAAATTACAATCGTATCAAATCGAATATATGATATCCTCTATCCTATTAAGAAGATAATATTTTTGACTGATTTGAAAAATAATCTTCCTCTCTTGATAACATTTTTGATTGAGAAGCTTCTATCTTTGTAGAGATGAATCTTTAATCAAGATTTGTAATCTTCAATAAAAATAAAAATAATTTCTATTTGCATTCTTTTCTCCTTGCTGAGCAGATGTTGACATATGATAACTTGTTACATATACGAAATATCCTTAAACTAATCAAATTTATTTAAATAAAATATAGACTAAATTGGTTTCATGTCATATGCTGTCGCTACATAAGAACTCGCCTTGAGTTCATATTCTTGAGATATGGATCGGCCTTAATGATAGAACATTTTTATTATCTTTAAATTGTCTCCTAGGAAGAAGACCTCGCTCCTCTGCACATCTTGCATATGAACGATGGAATCATTCCATCGGAGAAGAAACTTGTGGCCTTGCACCATTCATACACAAGGTGGGAACATAACTCAATTCATTGATATATTTCTAATAAATGCATTACAACATTCATGCCCCTTTTTATAGACTCAAGTACAAGAATATAATAGAAAATGCAAAAATAAGGAAAATTACAATCTAATCAAATCAAATATGTGATATTCTCTTTCCTTCGAAGAAGGTAATATTTCTAACTTGATTTGAAAAATAGTCTTCCTCTGTTGATAATATTCTTGATTGATGAACTTTCATGTTTGTAGAGATGAATCTTCAATCAAGATTTACAATCTTCAATAAAAAACAAATATGATTTCCTCCATTTTTTCTGCATTTGTATCCTTTTTGTCCTCGTTGAGCAGATGTTAACATATGAAAATTTATTACATATATGAAAAACTAATCAAATTTGTTTAAATAAAGCATTAGACTAAATTGGTTCCATGTCACTTTTTGTTGGTAGTAGGCCACCAAAAGGATGAGTGATTTTGTGGGAGGTAGTTCCATGTCTTCAATGCATCTCGATTGTGGAATAAGATTACAACTTTGAAGAATATATAATATTTTTTCCATGACATTGGATATCAATATACCATATACCACTGATGAAGGGAAGTTATAGTTGGGCCTCATTATTATTAATTATAGCTAGGATAGTGAGTTGTTGGGGCAATTATAGCTAGGATAGCTAGGTTATATCAAATACTATTGCTTTCATTATTGATAAGTTGAACTGCAACTATAACCACGACACTAGGGTTGTGAGCCATATGAAGCAAGGATTGTTGTACTGCCCGAAACGGTAGGAAACAAGTGGCACATATCAGTCCGAACGTGGACCGATGCGTGAACCATTCTCGTTTCAGGCCATTTGATCCAAATCATCAAATAAGTGTCATATCACCTCGATTAGGGTTTTCTACCCATTGCACAGGACGTTGCTGTCGCTAGTGCTGTTGTTGTCGTCGGGGAATGTTGCCTGCCCATTCACTACTGTCACCGTTGGACATCTCCTACCCGTTCATTGCTGTTGTGGGACATCACTTGCCCATTCGTTGCCACCATGAGACTCTCTCGCACACGCCTTTCTGTTCTCCTCTTCTTCCTTCTTTATCTTCCTCCATAGCCCCTTTCCTTCTTCCTCCTCCATCACTTTGTTTTGTTCCTTCTTCTTCTTCCTTGCTTTCCGTTCTCCTCCACCATTTCATCTTCTTCCTTCTTCTTCCTCCTCTATTGCTTCCCCTTCTTCCTTCTTCCTCCTCCACTATCGGCCCCATTTTCCTTCTCCCTCTTCCTTCCTCTATTCCTCCACCACCCCTTCCTCTTCTCCTTTTTCTTCCTCTCCGAAACACCAGTACATACCGGTGTACCATGTGTTAGTACATTGGTACTAATTGGTACATATCAGTTTGATAGATTACTGGAACGGGTCTGGTACCCAAAACGGTGATCCTTGATATGAAGTATTAGTTTGTGCAAAGATGGCCATCTCAATGATGTTGTTATCTATGAAATCTATGCTATTTGGACGGTAACCATGAGGAATTCTTATCGAACTCGATATCATATAAGTTGTCTCTTATCTCCTCAATGGCATGAATGAAATGATGTTCCTTGCTCTGATAGACTGATTGCTTGTATCTCAACCATGTTTCAATCTTGTGCCCTGCTCTTTATATCAAGGTTCTGAATATCGTACCGTATCATATCGGTGTACTGAGTTTTACTTGATATGGTACGGTATGGGGTATCGAGCGGTACACCTAAAAACTGAATAAAATCCTCTGAAAATACTTGAAAAATAGAAAAGAAAGTTAGGATAGGGTTTCTAAGTTAGAAATAAATATACATTTAGTATAGTTTTAGTAAAACTAATCTAAATTAAGTAAGAATAGTGCCACATCTTTTTCGGGCTTAAAAGAATTGCCTTGTGCAAGATTTACAATTTCGGTCCGCTTCGGATCGTCGTTTGTTAATATTAAATTATCTACAGAAAAATTATTTGAATTGTTAGATTATTTTGTATACAACTTAAACTTTAAGATTCAAATGAATTAAGAAATTACATGTGTAAATATACTTGATTCTACCACTAAAACGAACGATGGGCTTCTACGAGTGGTGGATCGGGGTCCTCGATGCTATGTATCTGTATATCAATATGATATGTTTGTCAGACCCAATCTTGAAATTGATCTCACGATATAGTGTATTGAAACACCGTATGCCATTGGTGCATCAATGTGGTGATGGTCGTAGGTTAATCGTCGTGAATCACGTGTCTGAGGCGGCTCCTCAAGCATGTATTGGTGAATATTCGAACTTTTATTTTCGCTACGAATCTACTGCTCTCCGTATCATACTGTTGCTCGGAGAAATATGACCAACTATTATCGTACTATTATTGGCCACAAGATTCTCCATAATACGATGATTGTGAATACGATAAGCTTCATTCTGTGTCTACGTTGTGTAGGCTCTGTCGCATCTGCTCAAAATCATCCATTGGCTTCTCCTTTTCCTTTCCCTTCCATGTATAAATTTGACCAGTACCTTATCGAGTTTCATGATCTGAATCTTAGGTGGCATGTGTAAAATACTGCTCCTCAGTCCATGCACCACCCTTAAATTGTGTAGATGGGACCAACGACTCCCCAAATTAGCCTCTTAAATTTGAATCAACCACATATCGTTGTTTTGTTGAGTTTAGGAGAGTGAAAATATGAGAAAAAAAGAGTTTGAGAGAGTTTAAGAGAGAGAGAAAGTAAAATGGATCGAAATAGGGGGAAGGAAAGAGTTTAAAAACTCTTGAGAAGGCTTCCAATGGTCAAATTGATTGTTGGAGCACTATTACAACTGGTAACAGTCGCCTGGTATAGCTCGTATCGTCCGATATGGTGCTATGTCATTGATACTGCTCGGTAGTAGGCGGTCCGTGTACCGTTCTGCTAGCGGATCGGTACGTACTGTCCGTATTGGATGGTACAATACGAAATTAAGATCCTTAATTTAATACCTCATCTAGAAGTGGATCTTTTTTTGTCTAGTGTTAGGCAGTGAACCTTAAATGTGTATGTTTGCTTTTCTAAGCATCTCTGTGACAACTGATTGTGAATTTTGGTTTGTATTGACAGGAAGGTAGACAAAATATGTCAGCAATTACGCTTGACGTTGCCATTGATAAGATTTATATTGTAATCTTTTTGAAGTGTAATAAGATCCTCAATATTATAATTACTACTCAATTGCAAAATTGTAGTTAAACAACAAGTTCTTTTTTTATGTATCTAATCTGAAGTAAGCATGAATTATATTTGTGATTTTGTTACCTAGATTCATGTTGTATTGGAATCAAATGAGTGTTCTTACTGATTATCCCATAAATTTCTCGAAATAGACATCCTTAAAGCAACATACGTGATTAAGTAATTGTTCATTTCATTACTTAATGTGTTGGGTTGTGTAAGGATAATCAGGTATAATAATTTCATTATTTCTTACTAGTTGCATTGATTGCACTTGAGATGTTTGATTCTGATCTACTGATGAACTGTGAAAAGCCACCAAGAGGTTATCTGTGGCAAGGTTTGTATCAAACTAGTGTGTAGGATTCAGGTAGTACCTACATCAAGTTGCAAAATGATCAATCATTATTAAAATGTATTAGACTATCTCAGTATAATACACATTACAAAGTTAATAAATAATGAAATAAGAATTCTTTTTACCTGTCATAGGAAGGTGGTTGGAAATCCGGGTGTCCTATCTCAAATAATGTTATAAAGATTCTAAGATCTCCTAGGGTTAGTGAGTGCCCTCCAAGTCTTTTTATGAAGGAAAAGATGTGCTTCTCAATGGTCTTCCCATCCATCAGCTATCCACCAGCCTGCTTGGAATTTATGCTATTATCAACACCATCTAAATTAAATGGCAGTTCTCAACCTCATCCACTAAAGTTTACATTACGTCTTGAATATACCATGCATCATGAATCTAACTGGTGGAAAAAGTGATTCTTTGTTCCTATAAGTAAAAAATGATCATGTTGCTCATCTTGGAAGGCCCGGATTAGTTGTCATATATAAGGTCACATCATATAAGGCCCACTGCTTGTTAAATAACTTGACTTAGCATAAGATTTCTTCAACCTCCTCATCAAGATACTACCTAACAATCTTAATGGACTAGAAGGTTGCATCTTGGGATCATGTTCTAGAATGATAACATGGACCTTAAGTTGTATGTGCAGGGATGAGATTGAAATTGAACCACTTTATTATTTACTTTGTTATATCTCTGTTCTTCTCTTTTGTATAGCATATTTGATTTTTTTGTCTAATTTTCACTTTGGAAGGGAGTGTTAGGAATCAAGATCAACCATGTCAATAGCTGACCTCTTAATGAAAGTGCTAAAAGAACCCCATAAGCCCCCAGGTCGAGGTGGTTGTATACTTCAACCACTTCTTCCTAGCTCATGAGTGTCACGTGATTGCTTCATATTTACACTCCTATCCAAACTTTGTGCATCACTCCTATTGGGCCTCCTTAGTGTAGAGGACTGATTGACTTGGGATGGTTCAACAACACCAATATTGTTACTACCACTACCATGTTATTCGTGTTGGGATGAACTACTAAACTTATTTTAGTGTCTTATGGACTGATGCATGTGGTGGCACTCCAGTGATGCACAAATAACTGTAGTAAGCTCATGGTCCTCACCAACATTATCCCCTTGACTCCCATTTAGGCATCCAATTCTACCTTAGAAGCCTGTCTAATTTCTCTGTTTACCTTCATTCACTTGGTCATGTTGGAAAATCCATGTTGGTTCAGTTAGGTTAATCCTCAATCATGACCAATGTAGTCATAGTGAATGTACTGCTAATGATGATGGTGGTCTAAGTGACAAGCATGCTACTATGCTGAAAAAATACTTTGTTGGTTAAGAGTCATTAATACAAGTATACAACTACAAAATTTAAATTTAGGATTCAAAACATGGTATAAATGTAGCTACTTCTATGGAAATTAAGCTAATATGCACGTAAATCTAGCCTAAATCTTCATAAAGCTACATCAAACCCACATGGATTTTATTCCTCCATCATGACCAATGTAGTCATAGTGAATGCTGCTAATGATGATGGTGGTCTAAGTGACAAGCCTGCTACCATGCTGAAATAATACTTTGTTGCTTGCGAATCATTAGTACAACCACAAAATTTAAATTTAGGATTCAAAACATGGTATAAATATGGTTACTTATACAGAAATTTAGCGCAGATGCACATAAATCTAGCCTAAATCTACATAGAGCTACATCAAACCCACATGGATCTTACGGATCCCTATAAAGCCAACTTAAATCTACATAGCTTTAGCCAATATCTATGAGGATTTAGGTTGAATTTGAACAAATCTTGGTTGGATTTGAATGGTTCTCAGGTAGTTCCTAACGGTCTTAGTAGGATTTGAGTAGACCTGGGCTAGCTTCATAATAATCTTCATAAAGAAATAACAAATCCAGACTAGAAAGTGATGTAGGACAAGAACTTCAATACAAATATAATATAGGGCTTGAACGGGCAAGAAAATATTTTTGTTTATAGGATTTCATAGTTGTGCAATAGAGTATAGAAGTTATTAGATGAGGTAAAAGCAAAAAAGAGGAAAAAAAACTTCTAAACTCACTTTGGTTCAAGGATTAACTCCTAGTAATGAGGGCCTCGCATCTCTGTGCATATCAACATGTGGACAATGGAATTGTACCACAGGGAAAGAAGAATGTGGTCTCACACCACTCACATATAATGTGGAGAACACTCTTATTCATTCAACCATCTCCATGCAGAATTGTATTGCAAGGAAAGAAGAGTGTGGCCTCACACCACTCACATGTAATGTGGGGAATACTTATTCAATTAACCATGTTGTGGTGTTTCCAGAATACAATCCGTTCCTCTTCTTATAGACTCCCAAGTATAAGAAAAAGAAATTACCAAAATAAGAAAAATATAATTAAGAAATTATGACTCTAAATCAAGGCTTGTCAGTCATTTATTCTTTAGGGAAGATAGATTTTAGATATAGTTTTGCAAATAATCTTCTTTATTTGATAGAATATTTGTTTGATAAACTTTCTTCTTTGTAAAATTTTCAATCATGATATACTTCCTTTTGGAAATGAAATCACTAATGAAATCCAAGATTTATCTTCTCCACGTTTCCTTGGGATCTCCAATCAGTCTATGATTTGTCTTTTTTTCTATTTTATTTGGCTTCCATTTTTTGTCCTTTTGGGTAGTCTTGGTAACTAATGTAAGATTATAGAAGATACTGTCATATGGCAATGATATTACCTGGTGGTATCAATTTAATTTTGATCACAGAGAGCATGCATGATATAGGTGGATCATCCACCATGGATGAGCCTTTGTGCCACGACAAGTTCTCTCCATTTAATTTGAGCATCATGGCTTTATATTTCTGAAACATTCTTTCTCCACTTAGGTTTATGGTTACATGTCAGATCCTCCCAAGATCTGGCAAAGGTTGGAGCCTTTATCACTGGGCACCTTTTTTTCTTGCTCATGTTTTCAGTCAGAAAGCAATATCAGAAGAATGCATAAGAAGAATAACAGAACAAAAGCTCTATAGTTGTTTTTCTAGTTAAGCAAAGTGCTTTTCTCATTTTTTTCATTGGTCGTGTAAGTCATGTGGTTCACAGTATTGGCTGATCCCATTGATGCAACCATATCATCGAAGACTTGGCCAATTTCTCAGCCTTCAATTTGAAATTGCTCAAAACTGGCTTGAATTGATCAAACTTAATTATGAAACAGGGCTAAACCTTTTGAGAGCTGAGTCAAACACTTGTCCTCATTATGATGTCATGATCATGGAAGCCTTTTAAAACCTTAATTAATTGCCACTAAATAAATTTAAGTAAAGTAGGAAAAAAAATACCACATGATGTCATAAATTCTGGAAAAAGACTAATTGCTCATTGGAAATGCTAGTAAGGTATTGTGTTTTTTCCTCAGTGAAGCAATTTAGTGATTTTGTGATAATCTTCTAGCAGTTTGCATAAACATACTGATGTTGCATGTTCCAACTTTAGGTTTATTTTATTTTGATATGGAAAATTTGATGACACAAAAAATATTGCAGTTATACTCAGCTATTGTGGATGTGATCCCTCTTTTCCTTGGAGGGTCTATTAATATGCCAATTGATGACAATAATCTTGAGATCTCTTTCTTCTCTGCTCATAAACAATTTCCATTTGAGAATGGAACAGAGCATGCAGTTAGCATTCATCATATTCCAAGTGGTGTAACTGCCCAAAGTTCAGGTACCTTGTCTTCATTGTAAGATCTTATATTTTCTTTTTGCTCTATTGTGCTACATATTCTTTCATATTGTAAACTTCCAACTCGTTATCAGGAGGCTCAACTAAAGTTAACGATGCTTATTGGAAAAATAGAATTTCCCTTCTCTCAAGTGAAAAAACTGTCTGATAGGCAGACTATGGGGTTGACCACACACAATATTCTTTCAGGATTACTGATATAGCTGGGAATAAATTCTGGTTGCTTCTGGAAGCATTAAATTCCTTTGAACTCTACACTAGATATTGTCTTCTAGTGATTAACCTTCTTTGTTGACATTATGAAAGTTTTGATTACATATGTTAGATCTCTTCTTCATGTATTAGTTGAATTGGAAAAGAACTTATACATCTGAACATCTTTCAAGTTTTACTGTGGATTCTAATATAGTGAACTTACTGAGCATCGCTGAAAAAAATAATTTTTGCATAAGCAACATTTAGCTCTTCATGTATTTGTTGAATTTGAAAATATATATTTCAAGTTCTACTATGGATTCTAATATGGTGAACTTTACTGATAATGGATGGAAAATAGAAGTTTTGCACAAGCTACACATGGTTACTTTTTCTGGAACCATAAATGAAATTGTTAACTGTTATTTGGTTCATGTTCAAGGAAATGCAGAATAAGATGAGTAGCATTCAACCCAAAAAGTCTGACATGCATAGGAAATTAATATTCAGTATTGTGTCATGGAAGTCATTAAAAAATATATCTTTATTTATAGGCCATGTCAAATTGCTACTAAGACATAAATTGGATGTAGCTTCACATATCATAGGAGAATATCAATCAGTAATACTGAACAAGATCCTGGAAATGTCAGTAAGTCCATACCAGTTTCACGATAGCAAAATAATTGCACTGAAACCTGTGGAATTGTTTACTGGGGATGGGTAGCAGTACTAGAAACTCTGGAGTTTATGTGATGGTTTTTTCACTTGCAACTAACTCTTCTTGGACATTGACTTTGTAGAGGAACTAAATATAGAGAAATATATCGCAGTTGAGTCCTGAATGGCATTGCTGCAGATTTCTGCTGACATCAATCAGTAATAAATAAAAAAAAAGTTCTACATGTAGTGACAAAGCATATGCCATTAATGAGAATGACATAAAAATTCCAGTATGGATGTTGCATCAGCACTCTCAGCAAGGATATTAGATGTACACTTCGTGTCCATGTAGACATGTGAGCACATATGGAATGAATGGTGTATGCACCTCCCAATACATACTGTCTCAACAAGGATATCAGATGTACACTTTGTGTACATGTAGACATGTGAGCATATACGGAATGAATGGTGTATGCACCTCCCAATACGTACTGTCTCAGCAAGGATATCAGATGTACACTTTGTGTACATGCGGATCACCCTTAACCGGGTGCTCCACTTCCAAAACTGTCCTCTTTTATCCCTCTTTCTGAATCCTGCATCCCCTCACACTCTCATTTCTTCTACTCACCAAAATTTCCCCAAGTTCTTCCAAATCCTACTCAGACATCGTCCAAATTTAAGCAATATTTGAAGGGGGACCCTTTTTCTGAAGGAAAAGGTTTAGAATTGAAGATCTTACCATATTGGACCTATACCTATCTAGCCATGGATCGGCACGGGTTCAGTAGAATCTTGCAGGTAGAAAGTGTCAGAAGAAAAAATGTCAACATTTTATCTTGTCTAGTCGTATCAGTGATATTGTTCTAGGGAACTTGTTTATAGAAGTACATGCTAAAAAAATATTTCATGTTTAATAAGTGGTGTAGATGTAACAGAACATCTTGTTAAAATTTGATAACAGCAGTTATTAACAGTCACAAACTCCAAATATTTATCCAGAAGAAGCATATTCCTAATTTCATGTTAGCTTTTATGCTGTGTAATGTTTCAGAAAGCCTAATTGAGCTTGCTTAAACTCTATGCAGGTGAAAGGAGCTCTTTTGCCAATATGGTTAAGGCTCTAAACCGTTTGAAAGGAAAACTTCTTGTTCTAGAGAATGAACAAGGCACCTCTGATGTAAACAAAGTTGAGAGGGGAGCTGTTCAGAATAAGTTGAATGATGAAACCAGGAGATACATATTTCATCCCCAAAAAATGGTTCAGGATGTGAAAACTGGAATCCAACTACCAGATTTGAACTCCATATTGAATGGTAACATTGAACCACTTATCAGAACTCATATTAGTCTCAAGCGGGGAAGAGAAATGGTGGCAACTGACATGCTTTAGTATCGAATTTAATGCCCTGTTTGGTTGGAGAATTAAATAATGGATTAAGAACTTGTTCTGTAATAACTTCTGAATCTATCTTACTCTACAGCTTTTTCCAACTTGTCAAAGGGATATATCCAGGTAAATATAGTAACCAACAGAATAGTCTTTTCTATTTTAGCTATTCTGGTGGTGGCAAAAAGGTAAACATTCTTTATTTCTGATATATTCTGGACTGTAGCAAGAATAAACAAGTAATTACCTTGTACAGAATAACTTCTCATCTTGATATGTGTTTTTGAACCAAATGGGCCGTAAATTGTAGTAACTACGTTCCTTCTCCTCAGGTTGATAATATTTCATTTAAATGCTAAGCCTCGCTTTGTTTTGATTTTTGGACAAATGCATGTATGGCTTGATAATGTTTCACTTGTTCATAGGAGGTTTTAGTGATCCCTTACAAAGTTTCTTTTGGATCTGATTGTCTAAAGATGGCAGATTAATGTTTTTGACAAAGACGATAGCACCACCACATGTGAAGATGACTCAGCATTTAGTCTCTTAGTACTGGCTCAAACATATCAAAGCATATATATTTGTCTCTACAGTACTGGCTGGAACATATCGAAGTGTAAATCACATTTGAGAGAGCAGTTTATGTAACATAAATGGCTTTGGGACACTTGGATTGATTAGGAAGCATGACAATGAACCAAGTCATATGAAATTGCGATTTTTACCATCACCAAAGATTGGGTGTTTGTCGCTGATTGCAGATATTCAGTTGCCACTTATTATTTGGCCCACAACAAAGTTGAGGGCGTGCGCTAGTGCAAGTAATTTGCACTTGTGTTTGTAACTTGTGTTGGGAGAGTGTGGACAACTACTTTTAAGTAGTAGATGGCATACTTGGTTGAGCTAATATCAGCGTTTCCAACTTTGACGTACCAAGAACTCTGCATGCTTTTAGTAGATGCCGCATTGGTATTTTAGCTTTCAATATTTACATTTCTTAGAGGTTTATTGAAGAACAGTATTATGAACTTATTAGGATTGGTAAGTATTTGAGAAGCATTCTAACTATCTGTGAGGAATTCTAATTAAATTTAAGCTTTTTGGTCGGTTAGAATTTAGATATAATTATGGATTCAAGTAAGAATATTTTTTATATTATTATGATTTATTTTTATAAATATGTTTTGAGTTTCAAGGTTTTAGTGAGAGATAGAATCTTAAGGTAAGAATAGAGATATCAACATGGCAAGATGGTGGGGTACTTCCTCTATCCTCATTCCCACCCATTCCTCATTTAGGATGGGTGGGGGTGAGGACAAAAAATCCTCATTGGGCGGTGGAGAATGTGTAGGTTTTTCATATTCTTTTGATTAATTCATTCAATTTTTTTAAAATATTATTATCAAAATTAATTTATAATATCAAAATGTATAAATAATAACAATTAATAAATGTTGAATTCATTCTTCTGACATGTAAGTCAAAGGGGGGTGTTACTATTGAAAATTAGTATTGTTTTATTTGGTTCAATTGAATTGAATTTGAATATTGATATTATTTCATTAGGTGAGTTAAGCATTCAGACCTAATGTCTAAATTGGATAAAGAAAAACACCCTTTATCCCCGTTTGTTCCTCTCAATTGGTTTAACTAAGGTTCAATTCAATTTGATTTGAATATTGATATTATTTCATTAGGTGAGTTAAGTATTCAAACCTAATGTCTAAACCCACGTATTGATAGGGCAAGGATGGGTACGAGTTGAGATAGTGAATGATCTATCCATTCCTACTCCATATTCGTACGGGTAATGAAAAATATCTTTTATCCCCGTTTGTTTCTCTCATCCCCATCGTATTAAGGTCAAGAGATTTATAATTGATCTATACCAATAGGCATATTTGACACATAAGAAACTCAGGGTACTCTTAGAAGATTTTTTTTAATGGATCTAGAGAGGGTAGAGAAGAGTTCTTTAAGTTTATATGAAAAAGTGTAAATTTATATGAAAGAGTGTATAGAGAATTGTACTTATGTGAGAATAACCTAAGGGATTTATAATTAATCACATATAGTGAAGAAATTAGTTTTTTCTATAAATATAGGCGAGTTATCATATCACGTTAAATCTTATATTAACTTTTTTATGCATTCTCATTTGTTGATTTTTGAGTTTATTCTTTTGGTTTTTGATTCTCCTCTCAGCTATTGTTTGAGATCAAATTCTAGCTTAAGAAATCATGTATATAACTGATCATTAATACTTATTTTCCACGTTCTAGTGCATTGAGAAGTTCTAGCTCGAATATATTGGAAGTGAAGATTTAGCTATTGGGAGATCAGAGCTAAGTACTAACTCTCAGACCGAGAGAAGAAACATATTTAAGGTATATATTTAGAGCTCATAATTAACAATGTCCCAAGTCTGAATGAAATGGTAAAGAGTTGTGTTAAGCCATTAATAACCAACATAAAATTATGTCAATTCTAATAAATATAGACCTTAATTGATTTCAGTATAAAGCTAGATAATCACCTTGAAATGATGTGAGACATATTCACTACTTAGGTGTCCTAAATTGCAAATAGTAGACTAGGAGATCAGCCAAAAGTGGCCCATTACATCGATGCTGATGTGGTGCCAAGTAGACAAAAGTTCTTTTATTACTTTTAACCAGAATTAGTGTCGTAGATAAATCACGTCGGTTCGAAAATCTCGTTTGATAAAAAAATATTTCGACAAAGCCCATATAGGAAATACTTAACTTTGAAAACGTACTCGTAAGCGTAGTGGAAGTAAAGTAAGTAAGACAGTTTGTAGCGAAGGTAAATAGTAAAAATATAAATGCAAACCAAGTTTTATAGTGGTTCGGTCGTCGTGACCTACATCCACTCCCGATTCCTCTTCCGTCGAGGCCACTGGCATCTACTAATAGTCTTCCTTCAATAGGTGAAGACCAGCCACCTTCTTACAACTCTATTATACTTTTGACAGTCTCAGGAGAGTGTTGAATCTCAGATTTTGATGATGAAACCAATTGATAGTGTTTATGATTTGATCTGTGTTTTAAGTGACATAGGAAGCTTTGATCACGGAAAGACAATTAAAGCAAGAAGAATCATATTGGGCTAGAAAAAAATATATCAAAAGATAGGACATCACGCCGAAGGATCGATCGATGTATCGATAGAAGGTTTTGGGCCATAGGGTTCAGGCATCGAGCTAAGAAGAGCAGATATTGTGCCAAGGAAATTGGAGTTGCGGAGGTCAACTAGTCGATTGGGCAATAGGCCACAAGAGAGGACAATGCGCCGAAGAATCGGACGAAGCATTGATGAACCGATGACATGCTGGACAACATTTGATTAGTTTAGTAATAATTATCTAGATCGAAGTGGGTTTTTAGTGTGCAGGATTAACTACGATAACAATGCATAAAGCAAAATAAAATCCCAAAGTCAAGAACGAGATTTTGTTAGGAGTTTGAGAGTTCGTCGGAAGTCCGGACGTTCGTCGGAAGGTCTATCGAAATTGATCAAGAAATCTAGGAGCTTGCTAAAGAAGCTTGTCGAAACTCGCTAAGGAGATCATCGTGAAATCCAGGAGCTTGCTAGGAGTCCGCTGGGACATTACCGAGAGATCATCGGAAGTTCGCTGGAAGATCGCCGAAAGAAACCTAGACTTACGGACTTGATTAGTTTAGTAAATGTCTTAAAATTTATAGTTAAGGCCAACTCTATTAGGGGCCAATTGGGCCCAAGTTTAGGCTATCTTTGGCCAAGTAAAAGGCCCAAACAATGACCCAACAGGTGGCACCATCGTGGCACAGTCTCTAAGACTGTGTCAGGTGGTGATACCGCTAGTCTGGGCAGTGGTACCACTTAGACACAGTCTCCGAGAGACTGTTAGGTGGTGGTACCGCCCAGTGTTAGTGCTGCAGGTAGTGGTACCGCTAGTACCCTGAAAACTAGGGATAAGACATTTTTAGGCTCCAAGTTTGAATCCACTTGAAGCCTATAAATACCTCTCTCTCATCCCTAGTTTGTTGAATCTCAGATTTTGATGATGAAATCAATTGTCATTTGTTATCTAATCTATATGTTGAGATAAGTGTGTAGGATTAACTACAATGAAAGTAAGATATGCAGTAGGAGTTGCGCCGGAGTCAAGACAATGATCACGTTGGGAGTTCGAGAGTTCGACGGAAGTTCGGACAGTCGTCGGAGGTTCTACGGGAACAAATCCGAGAAGTCCATGAGTTTGCCAAAGAAGCTCGTCGGAACTCGCCAAGTGGATTGTCGCAAGTCCAGGAGTTTGCCGGAAGTCCGCAGGAGCATCACCGAGGGTTCATCGGATGATCGATGGAAGTTCGCCGGAAGAAGCGATTGACGCACCGGAGCAAGTTGCAGTAAATGTCTTAGGAAATATCGTAGTTAGCACAATGATTAAGTTGAAAATGGGAGGTGATCCCATTAACTTAATCTTGGGCAATTGGGCCCTTGAAAAACCCAAATTGGGCCGAATGGATCAACCCATTCGGACCCTGATATATGCTAGGCGGTTGAACCGCCCCAGCCAGGCGGTGGCACCGCCTGGGCTTAGTCTCCGAGCGAGACTGGGCGGTGCACCTGCCCCTGACAGGAGGTGGCACCGCTTGAGCTCGGTCTTTGAGCTCTAGCAGGAGGTG
This sequence comes from Musa acuminata AAA Group, assembly GCF_036884655.1. Taxonomy (NCBI): domain Eukaryota; kingdom Viridiplantae; phylum Streptophyta; class Magnoliopsida; order Zingiberales; family Musaceae; genus Musa; species Musa acuminata. The sequence goes on along the minus strand of NC_088331.1, from coordinate 36,242,325 downwards.
CAACCGCCTCAGTCAGGCAGTGGCACTGCCTGAGCTCGGTCTTCGAGCTCTAGCAGGAGGTACAACCGCCCTTGACAAGAGGTGGCACCGCCCAGAGGCTCAGTCTTCGAGCTCTGCCAGGCGGTGCAACCGCTAGATCCCGGAATTTCAGGAATTGACAGTTTTGAGCTCGGAATTCAAACTGGGTTGGGGCCTATAAATACCCCACCCTTTCAGCATTGAAAGGGCACTTAAACACACCGAAATCCTGATCTTATTCTGTGATTTTTAGAGCTCAAAATTGTTGTAAAGGCTAAAAGTTCTTCTCCCTCTTTTCTTCCAAGTTCTGATCTTTAAAGAGAGGAGAGAAAATTCTGTAAGGGTTGTCTCCTAAGCCCGTCAAAAGGAGTGAAACTGTAAAAGGGTGGTTGACCTTCGCCTATTGAAGGAAGACCTCTAGTGGATGTCGGTGACCTCGTCGGTGGAGGAAGCCAAACGTGGATGTAGGTCAAGATTGACCGAACCACTCTAAATCTCGGTTTGCATTTACTTTGAGCATATTATCTTTACTGCAAACCCCCTCAAAAGCTTACTGCTTTCTGCGCATATACGATTGGGTTTCAAGCTTTGCACTTTCCGAATCGGTGTTTAGACGTAAATCAGTTTTATCGTACGATCATCATATTTCAGTTTGCATTTACGTTTTGATTTCTATCATAACTGCAAACTGCCTTTATATCCTTGCTTTAACTGCATCTCGCTTAATCAAGTGATTTACGAATCAGCATTTAGACGTAAATCAGTTTTTTTCATACGAATATCATATTTCAGTTTGCGCCTACTTTCTGATTTGAACCATAACTGCAAACTGCATTTATATCTTTGCTGCATCTCGTTTAATCAAAAGTTAAAGTGATTTACGAATCGGCTTTCTTACTGAAATCACTTTTATCGAACGAACGCAGTTTTTTTTTAATCGTAGAAGGTTTTCCGCTGCACTAATTCACCCCCCCCCCTCTTAGTGCTCTTGATCCTAACAATTGGTATCAGAGTGGGGTTAACTCTCAAACGGATTAAAACCCAAGAGAGATGGCATACGCCGGAAACCAAGAGGGCCATTCTATTACACGTCCACTCATGTTCAATGGGACGGACTACACCTATTGGAAGACCCGAATGAGGATCTTTCTTATTTCTATGGATTTTGAACTTTGGAATCTTGTCGAAAATGGATTTTCAAAGTCTTCTTTTCCAATGATCGATTGGAATGAATTGGAAACGAAGGCTTTCACTCTTAATGCAAAGCCTATGAATGTCTTATTTTGTGCACTTGATAAAAACGAGTTCAACCATGTTTCGGTTTGTGAAACCGCATTTGATATTTGGCACATACTTGAAGTGACTCACGAAGGCACAAGTAGAGTGAAAGAGTCAAAAATCAATCTTTTGATACATTCTTTCGAACTTTTTCGGATGAAACCGAGTGAGACTATTGACGATATGTTTACCCGTTTCACGGATGTTGTCAACGGTCTAAAAGGACTTGGAAAATTTTTTTCGGATTTTGAGCTCGTAAATAAGATTCTAAGATCCCTTCCTAAAAGTTGGGATCCTAAAGTCACTACTATTCAAGAGGCGAAAGATCTAAACAACTTCCCTCTTGAAGAACTAATCGGGTCATTAATGACATATGAGATGACTTGCAAAGCTCATGAAGAGCAAGAAGACATCCTTCCAAAGAACAGGAAGGATATGACACTCAGAACTTTAGAAGACCACTTAGAGAGAAAACTCAAGTGATGAGGACTATGACGATGACCTGACACTTCTAACAAGAAAATTTAAAAAAATTATTAAAAGAAACAAGTTTAAGAATGATAAAAAAAATAAACTTGAACCCAAGAAGGACCAAGTTATTTGCTACGAGTGCAAAAAGCCGGAACACTACAAAAGTGATTGTCCCCAAGTCAAAAAGAGAACATCAAAGAAGAAGGCGCTCAAAGCAACGTGGGATGACTCGAGCGCGTCCGAAGAAGAGGAGTCCAACACCGAGCAAGTTGCTCATTACGCCTTAATGGCCATCGGAGGGGAGGTAACGAATTTAATAGATGCAGATTTATCATTTGATGAATTATTAAATGCCTTCCATGACTTATTTGATGAATGCAAGATTATTAGTAGAAAATATAAATTGCTAAAAAAGGAGCATGATAGTCTTACTTGTAATTTCGATAAGTTAAAAACTGAATATCATGATAGTTTAGGTTCATGCATAAAATGCCATGATCTAGAAACTCTCCAAAAGGAAAACTTGCTACTTAAAGACACCTTGAAGAAATTCGAGGTTGGTAGCAAGTCATTGAACATGATCCTTGCAAACAAGGGTCACGTTCCCAAAAGAAGTGGAATCGGATTTGTGAGAAGTCATCACCAAAATCCAACCACCTTCATAAAAGGCCCCATCTTACATTTTCGACACCAAAGCAAATGTAACTTTTTTTGCAAACTTGGACACAAGACGCATTATTGTCCATTCAAGAAAATTAGTCCGAACAGATTAATTTGGGTTCCTAAAGGAACAATGATAAATTCTATGCAATATGATAAAAAATGTAGATCTATTTTTGAGGCACCCAAAAGCAAATGGGTACCTAAAGACCATCCTTTCTTGTAAAGACATAAAACATTATAAGCTGGGAGCAAGAAATAATATCCTACTCTTTGGATTCTCGATATTCATGACCCGAGATCCAAAAAGAACTCGCGATGCTCTCTAGCCTAAATAACAGAAGAGGATTAGAAAATTAAAATTCCAAATGCGATATAGATACAATCCTATTTGACCCCTCAGAATTGGAAACCCATGATTCTCACTTCGCATATCCTCTGGATTTTCGAACCCATTGATGTCATCCGTTCGTTACTTTCGAATCCAACTATATCATGAACTTACTAAGTTTGTCATGAACTTGTAAGGCTTACCAACTTGAACAATCTGTCACAAACATGTGCATGACATTTAGAGTATGCACGTCACAAAATCTATCTTGATCATGCAAAATTTCTTATCTTACAGTGAAAATTCTTACGTAATTACGTAAGTAAAGTTGATTGCTCTAAATGAAAATTCTTCTTAAGTCAAAAATATTCAAATCAGATCACACTGCAGTCAGAACAAGTGCTCACCGCCTGCAGGCGGTGGCACCGCCCCAGCTGGAGGTAGCACCTCCGGCTGTCATGTGTTGCAAGCAGTTGCACCGCCCCAACCAGTGGTGTAACCGCCCGCAATTCTGCCTCTTTTTAACCCGAGCTAGGGCCGGCGGTGGAACCGACCCCAACTCACTCCCTTCCCCTCTTTACTCTTCCAAAGCTTCGCCACCTCCATTTCACCCCTCATAGCATCCCAAATACTCCTCATTTTGAAGCAAAAGATCAACAATCTCTCCTTCTATTGAAGATCTCACTAAGGTATTATCTAAGAACCCCTTAAATTTTATTTTTGATTCATTTACTCTTGTTCATTACTATCCTCTTAAATAGCAGTAGTTATGGGGTCTAGAAGATCCTCAAGGGACAAAGGGAAGAGGAGATTAGTGGAAGATTTTGATCTAACCCTTTTCGATTCAAAATATCATGTTGAAAAGTTTTCCTCTTTCGAACTTAGGAGTGTCAATAAGGGAAAACATGTAGATTTAAATGAACTAAGAGACTTAGAGACAATCCAATGGTTTGCAAACTTAGATCTACTCCCTATTTTACAAATTAGTGAACCCATCTATCCAAGACTTGTTAGACTATTTTATAACAATATATAAGTAGATGAAGAAGAACGAATGTCTACCTATCTCTTAGGACAACACATCTCCATTACGGATAAATTCATTTGCGACATGATAGGCATTTCCCTAAAAAATAGAGGACTTTATTTTAGAGGATCATGGGATAATGAAACTGTTGGGACAACATATGTTAAAGCCTTATGAACAATTTTCGCCAATCCCAACTTAGCATTTGTTCCTAAAAGTTATGAACATCTACTACCACTAAACACTAAGGTACTTCATCATATCCTAACTAGCATCATTCTCCCTAAACAATACCATCATGATGAAGTAAGCCAAATAGAATTAGGAACTATGTATTGGATCATGAAATGACATAACATCTGTCTTGGTTATCTTATCTAGCAAAACATGTTAGAACTATCTAAGAAAGACATGATGCTTCCATATGGTGGTATAATCACTAGAATACTGAAAGCCTACGATATTCCAATACCATCGGAAGAAGAAGGAATAAAAGTAGATAGGTTTAGCATAATAAATAAAAATCTACTTCACCGATTAAGATGTGTTTATAGAAACGGTAACTGGGTTAGAATGCCTAGAAGAACCGATCCCCCCCAACCTGAACTGGAACCGGAAACACCAGTCTCTAGGGGTACTCAATCTCCTCCGATCTGTCCTTTTGAGGAAACACATTCATTTGAGCAAGTTACTGCATCATCTGTCGAAGATATTGGGATTCGAATGGACCGATTTGAACAAAAACAAGAATGTCTTGAACATCGACAAGATCAAATCCTATCTGAGCTACAACAAATTCATCGACAATTTGACTCTTTATTTAGGCGCTTTAATTTTTCACCTCCTGAATGAGCTTGTATGTGAACACAATCACCTATTGTTATTGTAAACTCTTTATGTTACTCACCATGATGCCCTTTGCCTTGATCCTTGATATGGTTACCTGATGTATTTATTTGTGAGCATATGCAGAGTTCAAACATCTCTCATTGTTTAATCTCATTATTCATTGTCGGATTTTACATTGAAACTAAATGTTTTTATAACTACTTTGAAAACCTTGTGCCTTGGTTTCCATGATAAATATGATTTGAGAAAATGATATACCAACGCAGTTAATGAGTCATGACATTGTTATGATATTATTATTTCCATAATACTAAACATCAACTAGTTGATATTTTTACAAAACCTCTAAGTGAAGAACAATTTGATTTCATAAGAAGAGAATTAGGAATGTTGATGTGTCCGAATACATAAACTTGTTGAAATTATTTTTCGGAATTTATTGATTGATTGATCAATTTCACTTAATTGCTATGATGATTTTACACAATTACATGTTAGAAATTATGTGTATGAATATAAAAATTTCCATGATGATAAGCATGTTTTGTCTTCATGATCATATTTGAAAATCAATAGCACAGTCTCGTCTGAATGCATGAAAGTCTTAATTTCGTTTTCAGATTCTCTTAAAAATCGGAGTTTCTCGATACATTATCCTCTTCCGGACTTAATAAAGCATATGTCATAACAAGTTTAATTCTCATCATTGTTGACATATGAAATACATCTCTCATACACCTATGTGAAGAATATTCTTTAAAGAAATGGATTTAATAAAATGATTCCTGATTATATGAATGATAGTGTTTTTACTAACAAGGATTTGTTTCTAATACATATCTTGATCCTTGTGAAAATAAAGCAAGATTTAATCTCTCATCAATTTTAACTTCATTTAAAGTAAACTCACAAATATATGGTGGAGATGCGGGGTAAAAACAGAATTGATATCTCCATGTCATGGTTGCATAATTGACTCACTATTGAAAATGACATGAACCTAGTAAAGGCATCATACTTATGCTCAAAATTCGCTTATATTGTTCTCCTGGTATCACAATTACCATGCTTTTTGTTGATGACAAAGGGGGAGAAATATATGAGTATTAATGTCATGCTTGCATCACCAAGAGATATATGAATTGCTATGTTATGATTGCTATAATTTGCATTATGCCTTGTTTGTATCATGTCAAGATATCAAACAAAAAATCTTACTTCGCAGTTTTACATGTTGATATCTTACAATATGATGAATTGCTACTATTACCATCATTCAAACTTGTAATGTAAAATTTGAAAATGAATGTCAAGCCTTGACATCATCTTTAGAGAGATACATCATGATGGGAATCATGATGGGAGTATTGATAAGTTTAAATGATTTTAACTTATCAATATGTCAATTGAATTCAAATATTTTAATTTCAAGAATGACTTATCTCAAGTATGGCATATAGACAGGGGGAGTTAAGGTTAACTCCATTATCAATTGATTGTCATCATAAAAAAGGGGGAGATTATTGAATCTCGGATTTTGATGATAAAGTCAATTGTCATTTGTTATCTAATCTATATGTTGAGATAAGTGTGCAGGATTAACTATGATGAAAGTAAGATATGCAGCAGGAGTTGCGCCGGAGTCAAGACAATGATCACGTTGGGAGTTCGAGAGTTCGACGAAAGTTCGGACAATCATCGGAGGTTTTGCGGGAACAAATCTGAGAAGTCCATAAGCTTGCCAAAGAAGCTCGTTCGAACTCGCCAAGTGGATCGTTGCAAGTCCAGGAGTTTGCCGGAAGTCCGCAGGAGCATCACCGAGGGTTCATCGGATGATCGACGGAAGTTCGCTAGAAGCTCGCCGGAAGAAGCGATTGACGCACCGGAGCAAGTTGTAGTAAATGTCTTAGGAAATATCGTAGTTAGCACAATGATTAAGTTGAAAATAGGAGGTGATCCCATTAACTTAATCTTGGGGCAATTGGGCCCTTGAAAAAACCTAAATTGGGCCGAATGGATCAACCCATTCGGACCCTGATTTCTGCCAGGCGGTTGAACCGCCCCAGCCAGGCGGTGGCACCGCCTGGGCTCAGTCTCCGAGCGAGACTGGGCGGTGCAACTGCCCCTGACAGGAGGTGGCACCGCCTGAACTCGGTCTTCAAGCTCTGGCAGGAGGTGCAACCGCCCTTGACAAGAGGTGGCACCACCCAGAGGCTCAGTCTTCGAGCTCTGTTAGGCGGTGCAACCGCCAGATCCCGAAATTCTGGGAATTGATAATTTTGAGCTCGGAATTCAAATTGGGTTGGGGCCTATAAATATCCCTCCCTTTCAGCACTGAAAGGGCACTCAAACACACCGAAATCCTGATCTAATTCTATGATTTTTAAAGCTCAAAATTGTTGTAAAGGCCAAAAGTTCTTCTTCCTCTTTTCTTCCAAGTTCTGATCTTTAAAGAGAGGAGAGAAAATTCTGTAAGGGTTATCTCCTAAGCCCGTCAAAAGGAGTGAAACTGTAAAAGGGTGGTTGACCTTCGCTTATTGAAGGAAGGCCTCTAGTGGACGTCGATGACCTTGTCGGTGGAGGAAGCCAAAAGTGGATGTAGGTCAAGATTGACCGAACCACTCTAAATCTCGTTTTGCCTTTACTTTGAGCATATTATCTTTACTGCAAACCTCCTCAAAAGCTTACTGCTTTTTGCGCATATACGATTGGGTTTCAAGCTTTGCACTTTCCGAATCGACGTTTAGACGTAAATCAGTTTTATCGTATGAACATCATATTTCAGTTTGCGTTTACGTTTTGATTTCTATCATAACTGCAAACTACCTTTATATCCTTGCTTTAACTGCATCTCGCTTAATCAAGTGATTTACGAATCAGTATTTCGACGTAAATCATTTTTTTTCGTACGAATATCATATTTCAGTTTGCGCCTACTTTCTGATTTGAACCATAATTGCAAACTGCATTTATATCTTTGCTGCATCTCGCTTAATCAAAAGTTAAAGTGATTTACGAATCGGCTTTCTTACTGAAATCACTTTTATCGAACGAACGTAGTTTTTTTTTAATCGTAGAAGGTTTTCCGCTGCACTAATTCACCCCCCCCCCCTCTTAGTGCTCTTGATCCTAACATAGTTAACATATACAAGTACAAAGAACTTAAAAGTGAGAAAACATAGTACAAATTACTTAAGAGATCCCCTCCTCTAGCTTAAACTTAGAATTCTGTTTAGAGAGGAGTGTGTGCTTGTAAAATGTTATCTCCTAAATATGTGAAAAGGAGAAGAGAGATGTAAAAGAGTAGTTGGTCTTTGCCCATTGAAAGAAGACTATTTGTGGATACCGGTGGCCTCGACGGAAGAGGAATCAAGTGTGGATGTTGGTCACGATGACCAAACCACTATAAACTTGGTTTGTATTTCTTTTGAGCAATTTACTTTAACTGCAAACTTCCTTACTTGCTATACTCTTCTGCTTTCAATTTAAGCATATTTACGAAACAGGTTTAATCGAAACGAATTTTTCGAACTGACGTGATTTTATCCACTACACTAATTCACCCCCTCTTATTGTCGACTCGTTTCTAATAGTTGATATCAGAGCCATGTTATTTCTCATTTGGTTTAACATCCAAGAGAAATGGCTCTTTTTGGATTTCAAGAGGGTTTTTCTATCGTTCGTCCTCCTATGTTCAATGGGATGAACTACACTTATTGAAAAACTTGAATGAGAGTTTTCTTGCTTTTTATGGATTTGAATTTATAGAATATTGTCGAAAGCGGTTTTTAAAAGTCTTCTACTCCAATGAACGAATGAAATGATTTGGAGAAGAAAACTTTTTATTTGAATGCTAGAGTTATGAACGATGCTCTATTTTGTGCTTTGAGCAAAAATAAGTTTAATCGTGTTTCTACTTGTGAAACTACTTTTGTTATTTGGCATATACTTGAAATCACACAAGAAGGCACTAATAGAGTAAATGATTCTAAGATAAATATTTTAATGCATGATTTTGAACTATTTCAAATGAAGCCATGCAAAACCATTGTTGATATGTACACCCGTTTTACGGATATCGTCAATGGCTTAAAAGCTCTTGGCAAATATTTTTCGAATCTTGAATTTGTTAATAAAGTTTTATGATCTCTTTCTAAAACTTGGGATTCTAAAGTAATTGCAATACAAGAGATAAAGGATTTAAATAAATTTTCACTTGAACTTATTGTTGAATCTCGGATTTTGATGATGAAACTAATTGATAAGTGTTTATGTTTTAATCTACATTTTAAGTGACGCAAGATGCTTCGATCAGGAGGAGACAATTAAAGTAGGAAGAATCATGTTGTGCCGGAGGAAAACATGTCAAAATATTAGACGTCGGGCCGGAGGATCGGTCGACGTATTAATAGAAGGCTTTGGGCCATGGATTTGGGCATCGGGCCAAGAAGAGCGGATATTGTGCCAAGGATATCGGAGTTATGGAGCCAACTGGTCGATTAAGCAATAGGCCGCAAGAGAGGACGATACGCCGAAGAATCGGATGAAGTATCGAGGGACCAATGACATGCCGGACAACATGATTAATGCTTAGTATTAATTGTCTAGATTGAAGTGTGCTTTACATATGCAGGATTAACTACGATAGCAAGGCATAAAGCAAAATGAAGTCTCGGAGTCAAGGACACGATTTCGTTGGGAGTTCGAGAGTTCGTCGGAAGTCCGGACATTCATCGGAAGTTTTGTCAGAACCAACCGAGAAGTCTCAGAGCTTGCCAGAGAAGCTTGTCAGAACTCGCCAAGAAGATCGTCGTGAAGTCCAAGAGCTTGCCGGGAGTCCGCCGGAACATTGCCGAGAGATCGTCGAAAGTTCGCCGGAAGATCGTCGGATTTATCTTGCTTAGATTGTCTTAGGAATCATAGTTAGTACATAATTATAGTTGGGATTGGGAGGTAATCCCATCAACTCTGTTAGGGGCCAACTAGGCCTAAAGTTGGACTAGTTTGGGCCGGATTCAAGGCCCAACCAGGGTGCTGAAACACTGGTCGACGGTGGCACCGCTAGGGCCGGCGGTGGCACCGCGTGGGGAACAGCACCCTAGGATTCCTAGGTGGTGGTACCATCGACAGTAGTGCTGCCAGCGATGGTACTGCCCCTGTTCGGCGGTGGTACTACCTAGTACCAGATCTTGCGGCGGTAGTACCGCCTAGGAACGGCGGTGGTATTGCCAGTACCTAGGAAACTTGGGATGAGACCTTTTTAGGCTCCAAGTTTGAATCAACTTGAAGCCTATAAATACCCCTCTCATCCCCGGTTAACAAACACAAGCACAGAGAGTTTAAAAGTGAAGAAACGCTGTAGAAATCAATTGAGAAATCCCTCCTCTAGTTTAAACTTAGATTTATGTTTAGAGAGGAGTGTGTGTGCTTGTAAGGGTTGTCTCCTAAACCCAGTAAAAGGAGAAGAGGGGTGTAAGAAGGAGGTTGATCTTTGCCTATTAAAGGAAGATCGATAGTAGATGCTAGTATCTTCGACGAAAGAGGAATCGGCGAAGTGGATGTAGGTCACGACGATGGAACTACTCTGAAATCTGGTTTGCATTTACTTCTTACTATTTACCTTATTACAAACTAAATTCCTCCTTCACTATGTTTCTGTACAATTTCAAGTTAACATCTTTTCATCGGAAACCGATTTTATCGAAACGAAACATTTTTGAAGACGTGATTTTACTACTACACTAATTCACCCCCTCTTAGTGTCGACCCCGTTCCTAACAATTGGTATCAGAGCCTCATTTTCTAATTTGGTTTAACACCCAAATATAAATGGCTATTTTCAGCTTTAAAGAGGGTCACTCTCTCATTCATCCTCCATTTTTCAATGGGACGAATTACACTTAATGGGAAACTCGAATGAGAGTTTTTCTTGCTTTCGTTGAATATCAATTTATGGCACAGTAGAATTTGGTTTTTAAATGTCTTCTCTTCTAATGAATCATTGGAATGATTTGGAGAAGAAAATGTTTTCTTTAAATGCTAGAGCTATGAATGCTCTATTTTGTGCCTTACACAAAACTGAGTTTAATCGGGTTTCTACTTGCGAAACGGCTTTCGATATTTGGCGCACTCTTGAAATCACACATGAAAGGACTAGCAAAGTTAAATATTCAAAAATTAACTTTTTAATGCATAATTTTGAACTTTTCGAATGAAACCAAGTGAAACCGTTGTTGACATATACACCCATTTTACGGATGTCGTCAATGGTTTAAAAGCACTTAGTAGAAGTTTTTCAGATTTTGAACTCGTAAACAAGATTTTACAATCGATTTCTAAAACTTGGGACTCTAAAGTAACGGCCATACAAGAATAAAAAAACTTGAACGGTTTCCCTCACGAAGAACTAATAGGGTCTTTGATGACCTATGAATTAACGTGCAATGCACGTGAAGAACTCAAGAATGATGGGATATAAAGAGAAATAACTTTTGTATATAAACAAATACTAGCAGGCCATAACATGCAACGGAGTTAAATGAAACCACAATCAAATAGAACACCAAGATATACGTAGAAAACCCCTTCAATGTGAAGGGTAAAAATCACGGGGCAAACTAGAGATAATCAACTATAATAATAATGAATATGAAAATCTCAATCTCTTGCCCAAAATCCTAGCAACAATCACAAGAGAATAACTAGGATACAAGGATCACGTCACTATGAATAATATCTAAATCCTCCTTAATTCTCTCCAAATAATCACAATAAACCTTAGATAGGAACCTTTTGTATTTTCTCCTTCTCCTCATCACTTGACGGACTTTGATCTAAGCACAACTTAAAGTGACATGCAAGAGGAGAACCAACTAGCTTTGCATTACTCATACTGAACCTTTCCAATACCTCCTCAATATATTTCTCTTGTGACAACCAAATCGTCTTGGTTTTTCTATCACGGGAAATCTGCATGCCCAGTATTTGCTTTGTTGGCCTCATGTCCTTCATTGCAAAAGACTCACTTAATTCCTTCTTCAACCTGTCAATTTAGACATATCTTTCCCAAGAATAAACATGTCATCAACATAAAGTAAGAGAATAATAAAATTCTCACCAAACCATTTGATGTATACATAATGATCTGAAGCCGTTCTTTTATATTTATTTTCTATCATAAATGAATCAAACTTTCTATACCACTGTCTTGGAGCTTGCTTCAACCCATACAAACTCTTCTTCAACTTGCAAACAAAATTATCTTTACCTTTGACTTTGAAGCCTTCTGGTTGCTCCATATAAATTTCCTCCTTCAAATCACCATGAAGGAAAGTTGTCTTCACATCTAACTGCTCAACCTCAAGTCCTAGCTAGTAGTAATACAAAGAGCAACATGAATAGAATACATTTTAACAACTGGAGAAAAAATCTCTTCAAAGTCAATACCTTTCTTTTGACCAAAGCTTTTCACAACCAATCTAGCTTTGTACTTTGGTTGAGAATAATATTCTTGAGTCTTCAACTTAAAAACCCACTTGTTATTCAAGGCCTTTATTCCATTTGATAGTAGTACCAAATCATAAGTGTGGTTCTTCTGAAGAGCATCCATCTCTTCCTACATAGCAACTAACCACTTCTCTTTCTACTCACTTTCAACTGCTTCCTGATAACTCTCTGGTTCACTTGCATCAGTAAGCATCACATACTCATCTGTAGAGTATTGTCTGGAATGTTGATGTTGTCTAGAAGATCTTCTCAACTGAGATTCTGCAGGGAGTTGCTCTCTAACTTCTTCTTGATCAACATGTCCTCCAGGTAGATCAACATCAGGCTCTACACCATCTTCCTGCACATCTCCCCCATCACCCTGATAGTCCTAGTCCTTCTGTAGTCTTTCTGTAGAAGTTTTGGTTGGTGCCTTCTTCTTCAAATCCTCAAAGGTTTGATCCTCAAAGAAGACCACATCTTTGCTCCTAAACACTTGCTTTTTTGGATCCCAAAGCTTGTAACCAAAATGATCATGTGAGTAGCCAAGAAAAATACATTCTTTATTCTTACCATCCAGCTTGGTTCTCTCATTATCTGGAACATGTACAAATTCATGACAACCAAACACTCTCAAATGCTTGTAGGAAACATCTTTCCCTGACTATACATGCTCTGCAACGTCACTATCTAGGGCTATACATGGTGACAAGTTGATCACATCAACTGTAGTCCTCAAAGCCTCATCCCAAAACCTTTTGGGTAGCTTGGCCTGTGAAAGCATACATATGATCTTTTCCATGATGGTGCGATTCATCCTCTATGCAATTGCATTATACTGAGGTGTACCAAGAACTGTCATCTTATGTTGGATCTCATGCGACCTGTAATAATCATTAAATAATTCTGTGGACTCACCACCATTATATGATCTTATGCACTTCAATTGCCTTTCTGTCTCCCTTTCAACCCTAGCATGAAACTTATTGAAGACATTAATCACCTGATCTTTGGTCTTTAAAGCATAGGACCAAACTTTCCTAGAAAAATCATCTATAAAAGTGATAAAATAAAGTGCACCACTTATACCAGGATCATCAACAGATCCATCAGAAGTTTTTATCCTCAAAGGACCATATACATATGTATAAACATGATCTAAGGCATGTATTTTTCTAGACAAAGCGAGACTAGCAAATGAAACTCTATGTTGTTTACCAGCCAATCAATCAATACAAGGGTTCAAATGTATACCTTTGAGGTCTGGCAATACCTCTCTCTCAGAAAGAGCTTGCAGCCCCTTGTCGCTCATGTGTCCTAGTCGCCTATGTCACAACTCCATATTGAAGTCTTTCTTTGTAGCATTTAACTGCTCACCATAAGTTTTAGCCTACAATCTATAAAAGTATAACATTTCTTTTCACTAGCCACAATAAGAGAACTCTTACTGAGCTTCCATTGCCCTCTATCTGCTATCATAGTCTTCATCATCTAGCCTTCCAACTAAAATTAAATTCAGCCTCAAGTCAACCACATGCCTCAAATCCTTAAGTACCAACTTGCAGCCAAGGTTGGTCTTTAAATGGATATCACCCATGCCTATGACGTCTGTTGTGCTATAGTTGCCCATCTTGACAACACCAAAATTTCTAAACCTGTATGTAGAAAAAAACTCTCTCTGTGGTGTAGTATGATAAGAAGCACATTTGTTAATCACCCACTCAAGATCCTAACACACACAAGAAAAAATATCATCAAAAGGAGACATAAATTAAATAATCACCACCCTGCACTATAGTTGTGATATTATCTTTTGACTCTGTAGACTCTACTTCTTTTCCCTTTTTCTTGCTCTTCTTAGGTTGTTTATATTGGTTCTTGTAATGTCCTTACTCACCACAGTTATAGCAAATAATATCTTTTCTTGATCTTGACTTGCCCTTACCCTTGCGTGAATTGCTTCTAGACTTTGACCTTCCTCTGTTCTAAGATAAGTGCTTATGAATCATTCTGAGATGTTGTTGAATTCTTTTTTCTCAACTTCTCATTCAATATACTGCTTGTTACTTGACTCATGGTGATAATACCATCTAGCGCAGAATTACTAAGGGAAACCACTAGTGTCTCCCAACTTTCTGGCAATGAACTGAGAAGTAACAATGCCTGCAACTCATCATCAAGAGACATTTTTATAGAGGATAACTAGTTAGTGATACTCTGCATTTCATCAAATGCTCAGTAATAGAAGCACCATCTCTATATTTTAGGTTCACAAGTTTTCTGATAAAAAAAGCTTTGTTGCCAGTTATTTTTCTTTTACAGAGACCTTCCAACTTTTTCCAAAGAGAATATGCAGAACTTTTAATAGAAACATGGTGAAAGACACTTTTATCAAGCCATTGTCGAATAAACCCAACAGTTTTTCGATCTAAATTAGGGTTAGGTTAAAAGGGGGTGAGTTGTGGGCTAATAAAGCCCACCTTGGGCTGAATATAGGCTATCAGCCCAACAACCTCCCCCTTCAGCCCATAAGGGAGGTTGTCCCAAGACTCCTCAATATGAAGCCATGCTGACCAGCTGTCGACATATCTCCTGTCTTTCTTTTGTTAAGGTCTTTGTCAACATATTTGCTCCGTTGTCATCTATGTGAATTTTCTGAAGCTGCAACTGCTTCTCTTCAAATACATTTTGAATCCAGTGGTGATGAGGATAATAATTATGATAGGACTTGGCTGACGTCAGATGACGCCTCACGCAACAGCACCTAGTCAATGCATACCGGAATGCCGACCGAGGCGCATTAACATCCTGCCAAAGCTCAATTCTTCACACCACGCCAACACAAAGTCAGACGCTACCAGCCTGCCCCCTGCAAGCGGGCAGCTCAGGAAGCAGTAAGCTTCCCTATAAATACCCTCTCGTTCATCAAAAAGATTGGAGGGAGAGACAGACACATAAAAACACTTCTTCATCTGAAACCCCCTCCACATCTGCTAACTTGATCGTCGGAGGGGTCGGGCCAAGCGCCTCGGCCCGACCTTTGTGTAGGTGCGAAGCTGAAAGACCCCTCCGGACGTGCAGGCGAGGAGTTCCTGCCCGGAGGAGATGGCTACACCGTCTCGATCGGACACCGCACCCGACCGCCTCAGTGGGCTCGAGGAACGCCCCAGGGAGGTCCCCGTCATCCGGACCTGAACCGAGTCGCGTCGGCCCTGAGGCCACAGCTCAAAGTTGTTTCCCACAATAGATTGGCGCTAGAGGAAGGGCCCGGAATGTCGGGTGACCACCCGAGCGGCTCAGATGAGCCCACGGCTGAGAGGTCACACCCGACCGAAGCCTCAGGGGAACCTCCCCCGCACGGAGACCATCGTGATGAACACACTGCCACGACCTTTGAACGATATTGGCAAATATTCAATGACCCGGGCTTGCCGCTGCCCGACGGCGCCCCAGCCGACCCAACGCCCATGTCGTCCGAGGCCTTTCAGGACCTCACTCTTCAAGTTCAAGCCCTGATGGAAATGGTGCAAACCATTATCCCGCTCATTTCTCATCTGGCACACCCGCCTGCGATCGAACCACTACGACAACGCAAGGCGCTCGTTCGGGCCCACATGACGCTTCCGGAGCCCCCCACTTCGCTTCGGGTCCGACCGGCCCCACTCGGGGATCCAGTGATGGCAAACCCGAGTGGTCACCCGGAACCCGAAGCACTCTCTTCGGACTCCCTGTGGGCCCAGTTGCGCTTCGTCAGCCAGCGACTCGACGAGGCGCAGAAAGAGGTTCGCATGTCCAAGGAAGAGCTCGGGGAGGACGCACACCAAGGGTCTCCCTTCATGCCCGAGATACGAGATCTGATAGTCCCCCCAGACTTCCAGCTCCCCGCTCTGGACGCTTACGATGGCTCCGTCGACTCGACGGACCACGTAGCCGCTTTTCGCGCCCAAATGGCGCTATATGGAACCTCTGATGCCCTGATGTGCAGAGCGTTTCCTACCAATCTGAGAGGGCCGGCCCACGTATGGTACGGCGGCTTGAGGACCGGAACGATTACTTCCTTCGACCAGCTCACCAATGACTTCGAGCTCCACTTCGTAGTCTATGCACAGCCAAGGCCCTCCGTGGCACTGCTCCTCGGACTCAAACAGAGGGAGGAAGAGCCCCTCTCACAGTTTGTGGATCGCTTTGCCACGGAAATCCGGGGTTTGATAGACACTCACCCTTCTCTGTTGGTGCAGGCGTTTATAATAGGCCTACGACCTTCCAGATTCCTCTGGTCCCTCGTGGAGCGACCCCCCACCACGGTGCCAGAGATGCTCCAGCGGGCTAACCAGTACATCGCGGCAGAAGCCTAGGCGACCGTAAGGAGAAGGGACGACTTTCGGCAGCGGGCTCCATAGAAGGGGTCAAGCACCCGCGACGGCTATCCGATCTAGTCCTCGTGAAAAGGAAATTTAGGCCCTGCCTCAGTCTCTTCCGAGTGAAGGTTCAGTATCTACCTGACTACCTCCCGGCTCGCGGTTAGCCCCGGCCTAAATCCTTTTGAATCTACACGGCTCGGCCGAAGTATGCCGAGTCCACCTTAGCATGGCTTGCCCGCTTGAGTCATGTCCCTTAGCCGTAGACTACCCGAGTTATGCCTCAGGACGACCTGCCCGCTTGAGTCGTGTCCTTCGACCTTTGCCATATCCCTCGGCCGTAGACTGCCGAACCCCCCTTAGGGCGGCCTGATGCCCGAGACCACGCCTGTGCGATTTGCCCGCCTGCGTCGTGCTACTCGACCGCATGAGGCCAGAAAGACCACGCCTGCCCGCCTGCATCGTGCTACTCGGCCGCATGATGACCGAGACCACACCTACGTGGCCAGTCCGCCTGCATCGTGCTCCTCGGCTCCATGCCCCGAGACACACCTACGTGGCCAGCCCTCCTGCGTTGTGCTCCTCGGCTCCTCATGTTGTTCGAGACCACACCTGCATGGCTAGCCCGCCTGCGTCGTGCTCCTCGGCTCCATGCCCCGAGACACACCTGCACGGCCAGCCCGCCTGCGTCGTGCTCCTCGGCTCCATACTCCTCGAGACACACCTACACGGCCAACCCGCCTACGTCGTGCTCCTCGGCTCCTCATGCTGCTCGAGAACACACCTGCGTGGCCAGCCCGCCTGCGTCGTGCTCCTCGGCTCCATGCCCCGAGACACACCTGTGCGGCCAGCCCACCTGCGTCGTGCTCCTCGGTTTAATGCTGCCCGAGACCACATCTGCGCGGCCAGCCCGCCTGCGTTGTGCTCCTCGGTTTCATATTGCCCGAGACAACACCTGTGCGGCCAGCCCGCCTACGTCGTGCTCCTTAGCTCCTCAGCCCCATGACCTATGCGGTCGGCCCGCCTGCGTCGTGCTCCTTGGCTCCTCGGCCCCATGACCTGAGACACGCCTGCGCAGCCGGCCCGCCTACGTCATGCTCCTCGGCTTCATGCTCTCTAAGACACGCCTGCGCGGCTAGCCTGCCTACATCGTGCTCCTCAGCTCCATGACCCGAGACACGCCTACGCGGCCAGCCCGCCTGCGTCGTGCTCCTCGGCTCCTCGACCCCATGACCTGCGCGGCCAGCCCGGCTGCGTCGTGCTCCTCGGCTCCTCGGCCCCATGACCCGAGACATGTTTGAGCGGCCAGCCCGCTTGCGTCGTGCTCCTCGGCTCCATGCTCTCCGAGACACACCTACGCGGCCAGCTCGCCTGCCTCGTGCTCCTCGGCTCCATGCTCTCCGAGACCGTGTCTGCGCGGCCAGCCCACCTGAAAGTTGAACCCATGCCTCGGACTCCCATTACAACGACCGACGCATAGCTTCTTTTCGGGGGGGAATATGATGAGGATAATAATTATGATAGGACTTGGCTGACGTCAGATGACGCCTCACGCAACATCACCTGGTCAATGCATACCGGAACGCCGACCGAGGCGCATTAACATCCTGCCAAAGCTCAATTCTTCGCGCCACGCCAACACAAAGTCAGACGCTACCAGCCTGCCCCCTGCAAGCGGGCAGCTCAGGAAGCAGCAAGCTTCCCTATAAATATCCTCTCGTTCATCAGAAAGAGAGGAGGGAGAGACAAACACACAAAAACACTTCTGCATCTGAAACCCCCTCCACATCTGCTAACTTGATCGTCGGAGGGGTCGGGCCGAGCGCCTCGGCTCGACCTTTGTGCAGGTGCGAAGCCGAAAGACCCCTCCAAACGCGCAAGCGAGGAGTTCCTACCCGGAGGAGACGGCTACACCGTCCCGATCGGACACCGCACCTGACCGCCTCAACGGGCTCGAGGGAGGTCCCCGTCGTCCGGATCCAAACCGAGCCGCGTCGGCCCCGAGGCCACGGCTCAAAGTTGTTTCCCACAACAAGTGGTATTTGACATCTATATGCTTTGACTTGGAATGAAACATTAGGTTCTTACACAAAGGGATGGCACTCTGGCTGTCATAATACACCACATTATTTTCCTGTTTCAGCCCCAATTCTTGTAAGAATTTTTTTATCCATAACATTTCTTTGCATACCTCTATAGCAGCAATATATTTTGCTTCTGTGGTGGAGAGAGCAATACACATTTACAACCTGGATTGCCATGACATAGCTCCCCTTGCAAAAGTAAGTACATAACCTAAAGTGGACTACCTCGTATCTATATCTCTTACCATATCTGCATCTGTGTAACTTGTCAACACAGGTGGTCCACCTCCAAAATTTAAAAAAACCTTATAGCTCCCTCTGAGATATCTAAAAATCCATTTCACTCCTGCCTAGTGCTCTTTGCCTGGATTTGCAAGAAATCTGCTAGTAACACCCACTGCATATGCGATGTCCGGTCTCGTACATACCATCACGTATATTAAACTTCCAACTACTGAAACATAAAATACATCCTTGGTATCTCAAGTCTAAGGACCAGATATGCCAATGGGACTAAGGAATCGTTGTCTAACAATAAGGCGTCATCAACCATCTATTCCGTAAACAAATTAATTAATGAACTCATTCTCCAATTAGCACCTATACTATATCCCTAGTGTCCCCACATGAGCAGCTATGAGACTAGTTACATCCATCATATGGATGGGTATACAGAATACTAGTCTGTCCGGTTATCTCGATGTCCTTCTCGAGTAACCTATGACCGGGATTATTTAGGATCTGTGTTTAAAGGCAAATCAGTCTCATTATCATGATTTGATCATGATTCGATTTCCATTGCACAGATCCATGGACATCACAATATATTCAAATAATAGGCAATATAAAGTGATAAAATGCCAAATAATAATAACAAGCAAAAAGACTACATATCAAGTCACAAATTTCATCACTCACATGATTGGCTTACAGGGTATATATTACTATCATACCAGGTATGATATTGTTAGGCCTATATAGTTTCTCCTCGAGTCTTGCTCTAATCAAATTCTCTTAGAGAACTTTTTTTCTCTCAATCTGAATGGCCCTGATCAAGGATTTGTCTGAGCAAGAACATATGAGATATTCCTCTCATGATACTGAGAGTGGATGATTTTATCGACACTCAATAGCTCTCGTAAGGTTGGCTACCACTCCCGATAACCAACTATGCTAGATCTTGAACTTCCAGACTTATAAGTCCGGTATCAAAGTGTGGAGTACTCATATAAGACATCCTTGGTGTCTCAAGTCTAAGGGCCAAGTACACCACTAGGACAACAGCATCATTATCTGACAATAAGGTATCATCAACCATCCAGCATTCCATGAGAAGATCAATTAGTAAAGTCATTCTCCAATATGCACTTGCATTGTAGTCCTATTGTCCCCACACGAGCAACTATGAGACCAGCTGCCTACTAGCCATATATGCCCTACAAGCCAATCATGTGAGTGATGGCATGTGTGATTTGATGTGCAATCTTTTTGCTTATTATATTTTGACATTTATCACTTTGTATTACTTATTACATACATGCATATATATAGAGCCAGGTTGTTCGTGCGAAAGATTGATTTTGAACTACATGTGTTGTGTTTTGGAGAATCTTTTGACATCAAAATCGTTGACACAAAAGGAGAGAGAGGGTAGCAATGCACATTCTCCAAAAGGCTACTTGAAGCCTTTGGCCACCTGTATATAGGGGCCATAGGCGGCCAGTGCCCGTCTGGCCACGGGCGACCTACGATTGCTGCGCCCGCGGGCAACGACACCTGCGGGCAGAGGGGTCATGGAGCAGTGGTGCTTGTGGCCGCTACGCCCATGTGCAGAGGCGCTTGTAGTCACTGCGCCCGCGGGGGTGCCCACCTGCAAGGGCAGTGTCGCCCATGGGCGAGCCCCCCACGGGCAAGGATGTCGCCCCCCCGCCCCCTGTAGTGGCCGTCGCCGTTAGGGTGGTGGCGGTGGTAACACAGTAGGGGAGAGGGTTAGGGTTTTCGGGAAAAAGGATAGTTTTACCCCTTAGAATTTTAAAAAATCCAAGTCTATCCTTTGTTGTCTGAATTACCAAAATACCCCTCAGAATGAAGAAAATTTCATACATGTCATTGATTTTAAAAAATATTAATTAATTAAATATTTAATTGATTATTATTTTTATTATTATCTAGTAGTCCTACATGATAATGATTTATACATGTGATATATGATATGTGGACGGATGATTATGGACCGTGTGATGTTTGTACTTATTTTTATTATTATTGGGGCTTACTAGCCTCCATTTTATTTCTCATTTATTGTCGGGCCTGCATGCCTATGATTAATTTGTAATCACATAAGGAGGCGCAGTAGGAGCATGGAAGCGATAGTAGGACCCACAATGCCGAGACGGACGATCGTGATTCATGGAGATATGTCGAGATGCCGATAGAATCGACGAGGATGAGATAGACGATCACAAGGTATGGAGATGCACTGTTGCACACATAGATCTTGATGTGAGTGATTAGGCCTACTAGCTTAGGCCTGATCATATTAGGTTGTGGTCCATGATCATCTGTTGTGATTGCTCATGTGACATGTGATTGTCTATACACCTACTAGATATGTATATATATTTGCATGCGATGTAGATATATATTAAATATGTATGTGTATGATATGTCATATTAGGAGATCAAATTAAAATCCCATCTCTCGATAATATTAAGTCGGTAAATGTGAGGCAATTAGATTGACCCACATGGCCTTCCAACATTATAGGTAGGGACCGATTCTCGTGTAAGATGAGTTGGTCAAGTCTCTCGAGGCTCACCTATATCATGATTCGTTATCTTGTCTATGACATAGAGATGTCACCGGTAACCTAAG
Source organism: Musa acuminata AAA Group (assembly GCF_036884655.1). Taxonomy (NCBI): domain Eukaryota; kingdom Viridiplantae; phylum Streptophyta; class Magnoliopsida; order Zingiberales; family Musaceae; genus Musa; species Musa acuminata. Next base: position 36,220,889 of record NC_088331.1, on the reverse strand, counting down.
GATATGGTATGCTTGGTCGAGTCCCTCGAGGGTATATCATCAAATTAGACTCATCTTGTAATGATTGTTTTGACTTAACCGGACATTATGGTTGGTCGAGTCCCTCGAGACCATGGTGGTTCGGAGGCCGAATAGGACGGGAATCATAAGGAGTTATGATTGACAAGAGTTGCCTACCTTTTAGGCTTAGTGTGATTGGTCGAGTTCCCTCGAGGTTACACTATGATGCTGATTGGATCCCAATCCTCACTAGAAGTACGCCTGAGACTTCCGTTTTACATGCTGAGGGTGTTACATTTCTCGCTAGTAAAATAGTGGGAGTAAATTAAGATAGAAGTCCATATCTTATTTGTTTATTTTTGTAAAAGCTGCATATTATTTATTTTTGCTACATCTTTATTTTGAGAAAAAATATCGCTTTCAAATCCTTTACGTGGCATACTTGGTGTCAACCACCTCACTGGTTCAAATTATATTAATTGGCTCGACAACTTGAGAATTGTTCTCACAGTAGAGAAAATCACGTACATCCTTGATTTAGACTATGATAGATCTGAAACCTCTAAACCTATAAATATAATATAAAAAGCGGAGTACTCATACAGGGTATCCTTAGTGTCTTAAGTCTAAGGAACAAACATATAACTCGGATCACGGAATCACTATTTGATAATGAAGTATCATTAACTATCCAATACTTCATGAGCGAAACAATTAGTGAACTCATTCTCTAATGAGTACCTATACTATATCCCTAGTGTCCCCACATGAGCAACTATAAGACTAGCCACCTCCATCATATGGATAAGTACACAATACACTAGTTTATCTAGTTATCTCGATGTCCCTCTCAAGTAACCTATGATTGATATTATTTAGGGTTTGTGTTTAAAGGTGAATCGATCTCATTATCGTGATCTCATCACAATCTAATTCTCATTGCATATATTCATGAACATCACAATATGTGTAACATATAATATAAAATGAAAAAACATCAATAATAATAATAATCAAAAAGATCGAGTAGCACATTACATGTATCATCACTCACGTGATTGGCTTGTATGACACCTATGTTTAGCATATGGTATATTCCTTTTAATTCTATATCCCTTTTATAGAGAGCCCTCTTTGCTAACCCTAATGGATCCTACTCTATTCGGTACTGAATCTCTATCCAATTACCCTAGCATATTGAATACTAGATCTTCATCTAATTATCCCTAGCTTAATAAAAATCTCTATCCATTTATCCACTCTAAGCTCTTATTGGGTCTCACCCAACAAATCCAATAAAATAAGGGCTTATTGGATATCATATATTCAATCCTCTATTTATCATGTCATCTACCACATGTGTATGACCCTTTAGGCCTAATGCTGAGCTGACCATGAGTTACACTTATCAGAACTCTTGACTTAGAACTCCTTCTGATTCAGTGAATTATTATTTCATAATAATTTGCTCAAGTCATTGACTATGGACGTATTAGACCACTATGTCATGGTCCTTAAACGGTACAAGGAGACATAATCCATTAGACCTATCTGCCCTTAATTATCATATCTATAATCTCTCATCTATCTAATATCCTAGAAACTATATACCGGGTATAGTATTGTCAAGCCCATATGAAATTTACTCGAGCCTCGCTCTAATCAGATTCTCCTAAAGAACTCCTTCTCTCTTAATCCAAATGACCTTGGCCAGGGATTTACTTGAGTGAGAACACATAGAACATTCCTCTCATGACACTGGATGATGCTTTATCGATACTCAATTGCCATTATAAGGTTAACTTATAAGGGAAATTTGGGGGTGACATCAAATGCGCAGTGGAAGAACATAAAAACAAAATCCTCAATTTCCCAAAGATGTTTTCGTCATCGTACGAAGATTGGTGCATAAAAACCATGAAACTTAAAACTTCGTATATTAACGATTGTATTACTTAAGGAGATTATATATCCCTAAATCCCTGTAGATCTCTAGGAGAGGGTGAATGAGGTCAAGCGTCCACCTCTCTAGTGGTGATCCACATAGTAGGGTTGCGATGATGCTTTTGAAAACGCTAAGCCTGCTATCTAAGGAGGAGAAGGGGAGGCGAATAGGAGAGGCAACCCAAAAAGGCTCTAGCCTATGAACCATTGGTTCCCTCTTATTTATAAAGGTCCCCTATCAACTTAACCATAATAGATCCAGCCCTATTGAGTATTGGATCTCCATCTAACTACCCGAGCTTCTTAGATTAATATATCTCTATCTAATAATCTCTCATTGGCTCTTATTGGATCTCATCCATAGGATCTAATAATTCATGAGCTTATTGGATATCCAATAAAATAAGGGCTCTAGCAGATATCTCATATTCGAACCTCTACTTATCGCAATGCCTACCATATGTGTGTGACCCTCTAGGCCCAATATCGAGCTGGTCGTGAGTCATACTTATTAGAACTCCTTCCGGCTCAGTGAATTATTATTTTCATAATAATGCACTCGACTCATCAACTATGGACGTACTAGGCCACTACACCATAGTCCCCAAATGATATAGGAGAATCTAATCCATTAAACATGTTTGTCCTCAATTACCATATACATATAGTCCCTCATCCATCTAATATTTGAGACACCGTATACCGGGCATGGTGCTATCAAACCAATATGGTTTCTGCTCGAGTTTCACTCTAATCGGATTCTCTCAGAGAACTCTTTCTCTCTCAATCCGAATGACTCTAGCCATGGATTTGTTCGAGCAAGAATACATGGGATATTTCTCTCATGACACTGAGAGTGGATGATCCTCTATCGATACTTAATAGTCCTCGTATGGTTGGCTATCACTCCTAATGACCGGCTATGCTAGATTTGAAACCTCCAGACCTATAAGTTAGATATTAAAGAATGGAGTACTTATACAGGACATTCTTAGTGTCTCAAGTCTAAGGACCATATACACCACTAGGACTACAGAATCGCTGTCTGACAATAATGCATCATCAACCATCCAGCATTTCGTAAGCGGATCAATCAGTGAACTCATTCTCCAATAAGCACTTGTACTGTATCCCTAGTGTCCCCACATGAACAACTATGAGACCAACTGCATCCATCATTTGGATGGGTATACAGCACACCAATATGTCCAGTTATCTCAATGTCCCTCTCAAGTAACCTATAACCAGGATTATTTAGGATCTGTGTTTAAAGGAGAATCGGTTTCATTATCGTGATCTCTTCACGATTCGATTCTCAATGTACAGATTCATGGACATCACAATATATTCAAGCAACATGCAATATAAAGTGATAAAATGTCAATATTTAATAATAAGCAAAAAAACTACATGTTAAGTCACACGTGTCATTACTCACGTGATTGGCTTGCAGGGCACCTATGACTAGCAATCTCCCACTTGATCTAAAGCTAATCACCTATGTGTTTGGTCCCCATCATAGCCCTATGACGCTCAAAGACAATCTAAGACAATGGCATTGTTAGTAGATTTGCAATGTTATCTTCGAATGGAACTTTTTCCACTACTACATCTCTTCCGGTCATGATCTTTCTAATAAAGTTAGAGGAGGTTCTAGTTTAAGGGAATCGAATCCTCGGTGCCTAGCATGACTCCCAGATTCGTGATGAACTTCTTCTTGACTTTCTCCTTTGCTGCCTTTGCTACAGCAATGTACTCTACCTCTATGATCGAGTCAGCAGTAGTATCTTGCTTAGAGCTTTTCCAGCACACTACTCCTCCATTCAGGGTGTACACATACCTCGAATTCGACTTGCTATCATCGACATTGGACTGGAAACTTGAACCCTTATAGCCTTCAACCTTGAGTCTACTACTTATATATACTAGTAAAAGATCCTTAGTCCTTCTCAAGTATTTAAGGATATACTTTACTACTTTCCAGTGCTCCAAGCCTGAATCTGTCTTATACTGACTCGTGACACTTAGAGCATGTGCTATATCAGGCCTAGTACATAACATGACATACATGATCAACCCTATAGTTGAGGCATAGGGTATCCTATCCTTGTTCGTCCTTTCTTTAGGAATCTTTGGGGACATACTCCTAGAAAACGATATCCTATGTCTCATCAGTATGAGATCTCTCTTGGAATTTTCCATGCCAAACCTTTTGACAATGGTGTCTATGTACCTGGACTGGAACAAGCCATGCATCCTCTTATATCTATCTCTTTAGATCCGAATCCCCAAGATATATGATGTTTCTAATAAGACCTTAGGGTTTTATCATGGAAGAAAGGAGAGAAAAGGGGATGATCACTTCGAGGGGATCGGCCTCCTAGGGTTTGTCAAAAGACTTAATAATATTTCATTATCTGTCGAAAAGAAATGATTATATCATTATTTATCGAGTTCCACCTAGAATCCACTAGGACTTGAACTCTTAATAATAAATAAACCTCTATCCGACTCTAGTTGAACTAAACATACTCAATAAACATTATTCAAAAGCTCAAAAATAAAAGGATCCTAACAATTCCTCCCTCTTCAAATCAGCCTTAACCTCAAGGCTAAGCAGCATCAAACTCAAGAAGTTTCTCTTTCAGCACTTCAATCACAGGGTATCTGCGGTGCATCACGACCCGTTGATCGAGTTAGTACAATCTCCACTTCTTGATAGTGTAAGCAATAGGTTGGCCTTTTGGTATTGCAGTCTTCTAAAAAACTCTCTATCCGATCGCTAGTGGCAGTTGTGACCTTACTTCCACATCTTCCCTTTAGGATCACCTGCTTTCCATTAATAAAAAACTTCATGATTAGTTTAGAAAAAATCCATAAAATATCACCAAGGTTGATAGTCATTCAATTCCGAGCACCACTTCGAAGTCTTCTAAAGGTAGCAAAAAGAAGTCCATAAGCAACTCTTGGCCCTATAAAGTTTTTTTTTTTTTTTGATAAGTAATGACCCCTATAAAGTTAGTTTAATCTTTGAGCACTTGCTATCACAAGTTAAAATCCGTCCATCAGTGACCTTTACTTCGAATTTGTTACAATCTTCAATGTGGTAGGCTAATCGGTTGGCAACCTTACTATCCATAAAATATTTAGTGCTACCAGTATCAATCAAAACTGTAACATGTTAATGTTCCAAAGTTCCTCCAACTTTTATAGTTTGTGGATTAGAGTAGCCGACTAATGCATGCACTATATGTATGATAGGTTCAACACTATCATCAGAATCCATACCTTCATGATCGGAGTCTACATTGTTAGCTTCCGGTTCTGCCTCAATTGGTTCAATCATAAGAAGTTGCCCTTATTTACATCAGTGCTTCCTACTCCACTTTTTATCACAATGCTAGCACAAACCCTTCACTAATCTTTCGTTGAGTTCTTCTCGAGTTAGTCTTCGAGTATTAGGGTTCCGGTTGGGAATAGATGGGGTAGGTGGCTTGCTGATCATCTATTTGTTGTCACTTCTATTCCAACGATTTTCCCTACTGATTTTTTCCTCATGTACACGTGCAAATGATATCATAGCGTTCATAGTGCGGGGTTGACGAGCTTTGACTTCACACCGAATATATGGATTAAGTCCTTTGATAAATGTGCCAATCAGTTATCATTCAAACTAATCTCTAGCTTGATTTGATAGTCTTTTAAACTTACTCTGATATTCCAATACTATAGAAGTTTGACAAATTTTGGCGAGTTATCCTTCAACATTCTCATATTCAGATGGGCCAAAACGAACAAGAAGCTCTTTCTTGAATTGCTCTCACGAACGAACTCCATGGCAAGTTTCATACCAATTATACCATTGGATTGCATCTCCGTCTAGCTGGATTGCATCCCCATCTTCCTATCTCAAAAATTCTACCTTAATGAGTGGATAGTTTGTGTCACAATTTTGGGGCCCTTTTCTTGTATCTCTAGATTTGTTCAACGTAGAACTTGAGGCCCCATCTTGTTAAAATTTGCTGAGACTCTCTAATAGGCTCTTTTTGAAATCATTAAGTGTTTCTTGTAGCCAGTTCTCAATTATAATTTTCAATGCTTCCATTTGTGTTTTTATTGAGTTATCGGTAGCCATTGCGTAAAATTATAAATTTGTAATCCCCAATTCCTATTTTTGGTGTTGGGTCAAGAGCATCAATACTGTGATGACCGGTGGCTGTGGCGGCTATGGCGGAATGAGAGGGGGATGGTTAAGTGACCGAAGATGTAAAGGATGGTGGACTTAGTGGGCTGCGGCTACGATTGGTGGGCTACGACTACGATTGCCCTACTTCACCTTTTCTTCCTTTTCTACTGCAGCGGTAACCAACGGTATTGTATTGTGGTTGTCGGTGGAGAAAGGGGGGGTGGGGTTGGCCGGGAAGCAACGGTATCGGTGGTCGCTGGCCGGAGAGCAGTAGCGATGGTGGTCGCTAGCCGAAAGAAGAGGAAACGATTGTGGCACAGTTGGGAACAATGCTTTGTTTCTGTCGTTGCAAGAAGGGAAGGTTGCTGCCGGGGTTGAGAGGCAGTAGTGGCGATGCAGCTAGGAGTAAGATCGCCGAGGGCAAGGAGCAGTAAAGGGTCGTCGAGGCTAGGCGTTGCCAAATGGTGGTCCGCTAGCCGGGAATAGCAGCGACGACCCTATCTTGCTCGAGCGAGATGGGGTAGCGAGGAGGAAAGGTCGCTGGCCAGGGAACAGCGGCGATGGTGGTCAAGCAATCGAGAAGCAATGGTGGCGGTGGAGAAGGAGGCAGCGAGGGTTGCGGTAGGGATGCGGGCGACGGTCATCGTTGGCTGAGAAGTTACCGTGGTGGAAAGGGGAAACAGGGGTGTGTGGTTGCTAACGCATACTCTGTTTCTCCGAGAAGCAACAACGGTGATGGAGAGGGGGAGGTTGCTGGCTGGGGAGCAGTGGATGCGATGGAGAAACGAGCGATGGTGGTGGAGAAGGGGAGCATGGGTGCGGGCTACCAGCCTTTTCTCTCTCTCTCTCTCTCTCTCTCTCTCTCTCTCTTTTAGTTGATGATAACTACAGCGAGAACGTCGAGGATTGCTGCTCTGATACCAAATGAAAAGACCCTAGGGTTTTATCATGAAAGAAAGGAGAGAAAAGATGGTGATCACTTCGAGGGGATCGGCCTCCTAGGGTTTGTTAAAAGACTTAATAATATTTCATTGTCTATCGAAAAGAAACGATTACATCACTATTTATACCATTCCACTTAGAGTCTACTAGGACTTGGACTCTTAATAATAAATAAACCTATATTTGACTCTAACTGAACTAAACAAACTCAATAAACATTATTCAAAAACTCAAAAAATAAAAAGATCCTAACAGCTTCCCCGAAGTCCTTTATGGAGATGTGTCTAGAAAACCAAGTTGTTATTGTGGATAGCATTCCTACATCATTCCCAATTATTAGGATGTCTTCCACATATAACACCAAGAATGTGATAGCCTCCCACTTACTTTCTTATACACATAAGGCTCATCTTCATTCTTAACAAAGTCATAAGATGTTATTGCCTCATCAAATCTTATGTTCCAGCTTCAGAAAGCTTGCTTTAGTCCATAAATGGACCTAAGTAACCTACACACCTTATCTGGGCAATCCTTGGACATGAATCCCTCAAGCTGTATCATATACACCTCCTCCTTGAGGTTGCTATTGAGGAATGTGGTTTTCACGTTCATCTGCCAGATCTCATAATCATAGTGTGCTGCAATAGCTAATAAAATTCGGATAGATTTTAGTATGGCTATGGGTTAGAAGATTTCATCATAGTCAATACCTTGCCTTTGACGATACCCCTTAGCCACTAGTCTTGCCTTATAGGTCTCTACCTTTTCATCTACTCTGATCTTCTTCTTGAAGATCCACATACAACTGATGTATACAATACCCTTAGGTGCTTCAACTAGGTTCCAAACTTTGTTAGAGTACATGAAATCCATCTCAGAATTTATGGCTTCTTTCCACTTCTCGAAGTCTATACTTGTAATAGCCTTCTCGTAGGTCTAAGGATCAATATTCTCTCCTCTAATATGTCCTACATATCTCGTAAGAGGATGGGATACTCCATCGGACTTACGTAAAGTCAGAACTTATGTGCTAGGTACCTGAACAGACTCGGGCTGTGGAGTGGTGCTTGAGCTAGGTTCTCCAACCTCTCTCAACTCTATCAAGCTCCCACTATCTCCGCCAAGAATGTGTTCCTTCTCAAGGAACACCACTCTCTTGGCTACAAAGATGATTTGGTTCTCGGGAAGATAGAAATAATAACTACAAGTTTCCTTGGGGTATCCCACGAACTTGAACTACTCCGTCCTCGATTCCAACTATCGGGGTTGTGTCTTTAAATGTGGGCAGGGCAGCCCCAAATTTTAACAACATTAAGATCAAGCTTCTTCCCTTTCCATATCACATATGGTGTATGTTAGAATCGAGTTGGTACTAAGAGGGGGGGTGAATTAGTGCAACGGATAAAAATGACGTCGATTCGAAAATCTCGTTTGATAACAAATCGTATCGAAAATATGCTTGACTTTAAAGTGTACGAAAGAGTGTAATGAGAAAGTAAAGAAATTAAGGCAGTTTGTAGCAAAGGTAAATTGTAAAAATAGAAGTACAAACCGAGTTGAATAGTGGTTCGGTTGTCGTGATATACATCCACTCCCGATTCCTCTTCCGTCGAGGCCACTGGCATCCACTAACAATCTTCCTTCAATGGGTGAAGATCAACTACACTTTTACACTCTTTTTTCTTTTCACGGGTTTAGGAGACAACCCTTACAAGTCTCTCTTTCTTAGACCTCACTTCTCCCTTTAGACAAACTTCTAAATACTAGGAAGAAGTGATCATAAATCCTAAGAGAGTTTTCCAATTTTTTTCTCAAGTATTTTTCCCCCTTTTTCAACTTAATTTCATGCTCAATTCTTGTTACTCCATGCAGGAATAGCTAGAGTATTTATAGACCCCAAATGACTTCAAAATTAGAGCAAAAAAAGATCTCATCTTGGGTTTTCCGAGTCCTGATGATACCACCGCCTGCAGCACTGACATTGGGTAGTACCATCGCCTGGGAGGTTGTGTCTGGGCAGTACCACCGCTTGACACTATCTCGAAGACTGAGTCTGGGCGGTACCGCCCAACACAGCCCAAACTTGGGCCTAATTAGCCTCTAATTGAGTTGGCCCAATTCCAACCCAATTACACCTAAAACCTACTTCAATCTACACAATTATTATAAAGCTAAATCAAATATTGTCCGGCATGTCATTGGTCGATGCCTCGTCTGATTCTTTGGTGCATCGTCCTCTCTTATGGCCTATTACCCAATTGGCCAATTGACCTCCACAACTCTGATTTCCTTAGCACAATTTTCACTCTTCTTGGCCCGATGCCCGAACCCATAGCCTGAGGCCTTCTGTCGATACGTCGACCGATTTTCCAGCTCGACGTCCAATCTTCTGACATGTTCCACTCCAACTTAACATGATTCTTCCTACCTTAATTGTCTTTCCCTAATCGAAGTTTCTTGTGTCACTCAAAACACAGATCAAATCATAAACACTATCAATTAGTTTCATCAACAAAATTTGAGATTAAACGATCTCTCCCTTTTTGATGATGACAACCAATTATTGACGGAGTTAACATTAACTCTCCCTATCAATATGTCATATTGATAGAACTCTTGAATTCAAAAATCCAACTAATATATCATCATAAAATCATGCATAATCAAAATTTCCAAGTACATCATCCCATGCATGATTGTCATCATACTTCTCCCCCTTTGTCATCAACAAAAATGAGAAGTGCAACTAGCAATTTTTGAAACTTGCAAGTTCTGCTTCATTATAAAATATGTAAGCATAACAAGTTTTAGAGATATGCAAAATAGTATTTTTGTCTATTGTTGATGTGTCCGAGCTAGCAACTTTTACTTCCTTTTGCAATATGCAAGTTGCAAGTTTTGCTTCTTGAGATAGACAAGATAGAACTTTTGCTTGAGATTTGCAATGCATCATTTTAGAATATGCAATCTAGAAAATTTATTTTTCTTTACGATGTGTAAGCTAGTATGATTTGCTTCTTCTTGAATTGTGTAAACTAGCAAATTTTATCTCCTTCTTTGTCATTGTCAAAAAGAAGGGAAGAATATAATTTTGTATTAAAAACGTAAAAAAGTTTGCTAGAAAAGTAAATCGATTTTCCTTTTTATGTATTCAAAATTGAACAATGCATTTGTGAAGAAACACTCACACAGCAACACAAATCAAGTCTAAACTCACCTTTTCTTTTTCTTTTTCTTTTGAAAATTAGATAACAAACGGTTGCTAGAAAAGCAAAAAAAGTTTCACAGGAGAAAACAAAACTAGAACAAATCGATTTTCCTCTTTATGTATTCAAAATTGAATAATGCATTTGTCAAGAAAGAAACGCACACACACAAATAAAGACTTTAAATCATTTTTTCATTTTATTAGTGAAGTCTAAACTCACCTTTTCTTTTTCTTTTGAAAATTAGATAACGAACGGTCATCATAAAAACAAAAAAAAAAATCATAAGAGAAAACAAAACTTGAACAAATCAATTTTCCTTTTTATGTATTTTGAGAAAAAGGGTTTCCAAGGTTTCCTAAGGGGCGTCATATTGAACTAATTGATCCATAACATCAGGAAAGATCCGAGAGATTGTCAGAGAGGAAAAAGGGTGAGAATTGAATGGGTTTTAGGAATTAAGTTGGTTTCAAGTCTAAATCTAACTCCAATTTTAAATCCAGTGAGGAACTTCTAATACATATGCTTAGAACGTTGGGATGTATTTTTTTTTTGCGTTCAAATATTTTTTTATTCAAGTATGAAGCGAACGATTTTTGGATCCTTATCAGAAAACTTCTCCAATTAAAAGTGCCATGTAACGATTCGTAGCAAAAGAGAAGCTCACGAGTTTATAAAAAAAATGAGTCTTATTTTTGGATCTTATTTTGCTCCTCATAAGCTTAAGTCATTAAGACACTACCTGAATTCATTTTCCTCCTTTTCCTCTTCCTGTCAAATGCTAGCTGTGATGCGCACAAAATATGTGAGCTAACTTAGCATATGACATTGCTTTTGAAAAGTGCAGTAAAGCCGTTCATCTGCATCGATTCATCGGACAGAATATGTCTGGTCTCATCCAAAGATTCGTTCCAGTCCTGCGGACAAATGTTTAGGCCAACTGACGGATTGACGATAACAAAAGTAGGAAAAGCCGACGTTAAAGCTTTTTCAGTTGAAGCTGCTGACTACTCCTGTCTCACACCTCAAGTACTGGAATTAGAGACCTCAACTTGGATCGGAAAGTCCAGCAACTAGGCCACTACATTGATGGTTATTTTGAGTGTCAAAATGAAGAAAACAAGAGATTCCATGGAAAAGTTACAGTGCTCTCATGGTCACTGGCTGCAAGAGATGTGTTCCTCCTGATATTGGAGCATAGGGTGACAGAAAATACTTTGTCACCCATTTAATTGTTGGGGATGGAGGAGCAAGAAAAAACAAAATACTACGATACGAGTAAACAGAATCCTTTCAACTCAAGAAACACTTACAAGATACCAAGTGCACACAGACTCTCTATCTATCTGTCTCTTTCTCTCTATATGTTGCTAGATAAACTACGGTCCTATTTATAGGACCTAGTGACAACCACCCTATAACTACTAGATCATGAGGTAGTTATTGAAACCACCTTATAACTACTAGATCATGATTGAAGTGGTTATTGAAATTATCATGTAACCACTAGATCATGATAACGATCTAAATAGATAACTATGAATCATATCTCAACACTCCCCCTTGATTCATAGTTGTATACACTAATTCACGACATAAGATAAACATGCTTTCGGACTAGAAGTGATTTGGTGAGGATATCCGTAACTTGCTCATCCGTTCCATAATACTTCATTGTGATGGCTCCACTTGCCTGAAGTACTCTTTAAAGCTCTTGCACAATCACTATCAGTGAAACCAAATAATTTGTATTTAAATTTTGTTTTGAACATCCATTTTAACCCAATCACTTTCTTTTCTTTCGGTAGATCCATTAGCTCCCATGTTTCATTCTTCTCAATTGACTTGATTTCCTCCTTTATTGCTTTTCTCCATTCCTCTTTTTTAACGGCTTCATCAAAAGTTGTCGGATCTGAAATAAACAAAGCAAATGTTGAGTTATAAATTTCTGTCAGTGATGTTAAATTTCTTGAAGGGGTTTTATCTGAGGAATCCGAATTTGAACTGCTATTGGGTGAGGTTGATGATGAATTTGTTGGAGCAGGATCTGTCACTTGATTCTACGGAGTGTCTAGTTCTGCTGGAATCTGCATTTGTGTTTCACCTTTATTGGTCTCCCAATTCCAACTTGCCCTTTCATCAAACATAACATTTCTGTTAATAATAACTTTACCACTAATAGGATTATATAACCGATATGCTTTAGATTGTAAAGAATAATCAATTAAAATGTATTTCTCTGATTTTTCATCAAGCTTGTGATGATTTTATGAATTCACCAAAGCATAAGCGATACAACCAAAAATTCTTAGATGTCTAACACTTGGTTTCATACCATACCAAGCCTCAAAAGGAGTTCGATTCATAACAGCATTTGTTGGTGAAATATTCAACAAATAAACTGCTGTTGCAACTGCTTCTGCCCAAAACTGATTTGGAAGATGTTTTCCTTTAAGCAAACTTCTTGCCATTTCAACGACAGTCCGATTCTTACGCTCAGCTACACCATTTTGCTCCGGTGTATATGGTGCTGTCAATTCTCTGTGAATACCATTTTCTTTACAAAAAGAACTAAACTTATTAGATAAAAATTCACCACCTCTATATGTTCGAAGTGTCTTTATATATCTACCACTTTGTCTTTCTACAAGTGCCTTAAACTTTCGAAAATTATCAAATGTTTCAGATTTCAATCTCAAAAAATATACCCAACTCATGCGACTATAATCATCCGTAAACAATAAAAAATATTGACTTTCACCAAATGATTTTGTATTCATAGGTCCACATAAGTCAGCATGAATTAATTCAAGACAATTAGATGCTCTCCATGCTTTTCCGATAGGAAATGGTTTTCTACTTTGTTTGCCATAAATACATCCTTCACATACATCAAGTGTATTAATCTTAGGCAATCCAAAAACCATTCCTTTTTGACTTAACAACCTTAAACCTTTAATGTTAAGGTGTCCATATCTTAAATGTCATAAACTAGACTCATTCTTTTGAGTTGTGATAAGTGCATGTCTTTCAATATTTGACACATCAAGTAAAAACATCTTGTTTTGTGTCATGCAAACATTTACTATAATTAAACCAGATTTCTTATCTCTAATAGTGCATGAACCATCATCAAATATTACTGAATATCCATCATTTACTAATTGTCCAACACTCAACAAATTATGTGATAAAGTAGGAACAAAGAAAACATTATCAAGGTATTTTACCTTTCCTTGATTTGTCTTCACCTCAATTGTTCCTTTCCCTTCCACTTGGATCTGCTTGTTATCTCCAAGTCAACATTCAACTTGTGAGTCTCATCAATATCTCTAAATATTGATTTTATGCCTGACATATGATTAGAACATCCACTATCCAAAAACCAAATATCATTTGAGATGTTGAATTTGTGAATGAGTCATAAACAACTTACTATTTTCTTCATTTTTCTCCACATAGCTTGCTTGCTTTTCTCTTTTCCAGCAATCTGCCTTCATGTGACCAAACTTTTTACAATAGTGACATTGAATTCCACTTTTGTAATTTTTTTGATCATAATTTGATTGCCCTTGTTCATCATAGTGTACTCTTCCTCTTCCATTTCCTCTACCACGAAATCCTCCTCTGCCACGTCCTCTTCCTGCTGATTTTTTGTCTTCTTTTGAAGTAGAAGACTCCCCCTTAACCTGAAATGCTTTTTCTTCACTTTTTTCAAGTGACCTGTTCAACCTTACTTCATGTGCTTGCAAGGAACCCATTAGTTCATCAAATGAATAAGTAGATAAATCTTTTGATTCCTCAATTGCGACAACAACATAATCAAATTTCGGAGTTAAACTTCTCAAAACTTTTGCAACAATTATATGATCAGGAAGATGTTCACCATAAGATTTCATTTGACTAACAATTTCAGTCACTCGAGAAAGAAAATCTTGAACCGATTCATTGCTTTTCATGAACAAAATTTCAAACTCACGACGGAGGGTTTGAAGTTTTACCGTAATCACCCTTGATGAGCCTTGAAATTCATTTTCAAGTATCAACCAAGCTTGCTTTGAGGTTGTTGCTGCTGCAATTCTTGAGAAGATCGTCTCATGTACAGCTTATTGAATGAAGAACAATGCCTTTGAGTCCTTCTTTCTATTCTCCCTCAGCCTGATTTCGTCATCTATATCTGCATATCCATTCTCTATTAAGTCCCAAAGATCATGAGACTTAAATAGAGTCTTCATCTTGATATTCCAAAATTCATAACTTTTGCCCGATAAGATGGGGACAAGGGGTTGAGACACGGAATTGTCATTGAAAGCCATAATGCCCAGTTTAGATTGAAACCCAGGCTCTGATACTACAAATGTTGGGATGGAGGAGCAAGAAAAAACAGAATACTACGATACGAGTAAAAAGAATCCTTTCGACTCAAGAAAACTGATGTAGTATTAAAAGCAGGAGGAACACTTACAAGATACCAAGTGCACACAGACTCTGTATCTATCTGTCTCTTTCTCTCTATATGTTGCTAGATGAACTACGGTCCTATTTATAGGACCTAGTGACAATCACCCTATAACTACTAGATCATGAGTAGTTATTGAAACCACCTTATAACTACTAGATCATGATTGAAGTGATTATTGAAATCATCATGTAACCACTAGATCATGATAACGATCTAGATAGATAACTATGAATCATATCTCAACATTAATCGTCTGGCCAAGCATCCATCCTTTACGATCTCATACTGCATGCAATCCATTATTCTATATCACCTCATTCATTTTTTGATTGGATATTTGGCAAAGTGATTCGAGAGAGACTCCTCTAATAGATTCACGAAAGAATTGCCTATAGCCACTACCTACAAGAACAGTAAACTCATCAACCACCTTTTCCTTTATCCCATATCAAACCGCTCCAATCTGCGTTGAACAGCTTGGAATGTTCATAACCACTCCCTTGAAGCAGCTTATCAGACCTAACCATTCTAATTTTGTAAATGCATCTTTTCATCTTCATGCCTCAGCCACCTGTTTGTTGTGTGGCTGAATGAACGAATGTATGCTGTGCAATGGGTTCTAATAATTGTGTGAATTGTTTTGGTATGTAGTATGAATGTGGACATTTTTGTTCTTCTAGTTGTATTATTCCAATGAACTTCTAATTTGTTCGTATTGGAAGTGGGAAATCGAGAGTTTTACAACATTTTCACACCTGTGAAGAGGAAGAAAAAGTGGGTTGTATCTACTCTTTCATTTAACAATATTGAGCATTTAAACATGTCAAAGAAATTGTTTTATAAGTGCATTTCTTTCATTGAAAAATTGAACAATAAATTTGAAGAGTCAGTACAATACTTGTAACCAATTAGCAGGAACGTTGAGTTTATATGTTTGGCCTAATTGTATGTTTGTATCACATTAAGCAATTTAAATTTCAAAATGCTTTCTCGTGATTGAAAGTGAAGCAGCTACAAAGGCAGAGATTGAAAGAAGCAATTGGTAGAAAATACAAACTAAATATTTCAGGAAACTTTTTTAAAAAAATGTGATTTAAATAAAAGCACTAGAGAAAAAGGCTTACCAAAGGCCGATTTCAGTAGTTTTTTATCTAGAGGATTATAGAGTAGCTATAAAGGTAGAGATTGAAAGAAGCAATTGGTAGAAAATACAAACTAATTACTATAGGGAACATGTTTTTAAAATGTGATTTAAATAAAAGCACTAGAGAGAGAGACTTACGAAAGGCTGATTTCAGTAGTTCGGCTGATGTAAGTTCTTTGCTAATCCATCATATATGTGACAATACGGATAATTTCATATAGAAAAAACAATACAGAGAAATAACAATACATTATTATATCATGGTATCATAGTTTTCTATCTACAAAAACCTTCCTTCCACAACATATTTCACTCTTTAATAAATTATTCAAAGCGATTATCAGATGATGAAAAATTGCAAATGCTATTTCTGTAATCTTCAGTTGCTTCGTGATTTTATATATAAATTTACTGTCTAATTGCTGGTGCGTTCGATCAACTAGAGATGAATCTCAATGGTCAGATGGATAGTTATATTCAATTACTATACAAATAGATCATGGTACATGTGCTGCAGAAATATAATTATGAAAATATAATAAAATTCAAAAACAAATCAGCCTGTCCATTAGATCAACCAAATCAATAGATTCAATGTATTGATTATTAAAATATAATAAAATTCATAATATATATATAAATATATATTTATATATATTATATAAAATATTGAATCTATTGATTTGAATATATGTATATATATATATAGACATATATATATATATATATATATATATATATATGTATATATATATATATATGTATATATGTGTATATATATATATGTGTGTATATATATATGTGTGCATATATACATATGTATATACATGTATATATACATGTGTATACATGTGTGTATATATATATGTATGTATATATACATATGTGTATACATATACATATATATATATATATATACTTATATATATACTAAAAGTTTAATGATAGTAATATTATTCATAAAACCTATTTGTTCAATATTATGTGAAGAAGAACACTAAGTTTTTTTATCAAATATGTAGAGGTCATATACCGATTAAAAGAGAAGGAAATATAGAATAAGAACTTTGTTTTTCTTACCTGCTCTAATCCTTAATATTTGATTTGAGGCTCAATCTTAAATTTAAGTGTATGATTTAAAAAAATCTGTCTCCCAAAGAATGAAATAGTCTCTTTCATAATAAATTCTTTAATTTTTCATGATATCATAGTCTTTTTACTCTAAGCAAAGTTTTCTATCATTGCCCGACATGATCGATTCTTATTGCCCTAGAGAGTCCTTCTCTAGCCAATGACACTCTCCACAATTGAGTTACTCAAATTATATGATAGTACTCCTTCTACAAATCTCACATAATACCAACAAGAACTTGGTTCTTGCAATATTTGTATCTTACACATCCAAATATCTCAAAGGGATTCTTAACTATGGATATTTTCTTCGTAAATACTCATCATTTCATCTACATGCCTTTATCGATATTAACTGGGTAAGTAATAGAAATGATAGAATATTTACGTCAGCCTACATCATCTTCTTTAGAACAAATATGATCAGTTCAAGTTTTAAGAAATAAAATATAGTCATAAGATCCACCAACTCACTCTACAATGCTAAATAAGCAATGCTCTCGGCATTACAAATGATATTTTCGTCCTCTCCTTGACCAAAGTGACACCAAAGTTCATTAGCTTAATCAGGTATATGTTACTAATTCTTTATCAATTCTCGTACCTTTAATACAACCCAATAATACTACTAGGTCTTGATATCATATGATAACATGCTTAAAAAATGATATGTTTAAACCATGTCAAATCCTTGATCTTTATACTCTTATGTATTTTCCACCTTAACATACCGAACCTATAACCATCACCCAAGCTAAAAATCTTCATACTAGTGTAAAGTCACGTGTGATGGATATGATACCCTACTCCACAATATCACATGAACTCTTATACCATCTTATCATACATAAAATATCATCAAGTATAGTTGGATCTTTCGAATTAAGTGGAATATGTTGAATCTCGGATTTTGATTATGAAATCAATTGGTAAATTATTTGATCTAACTTATATGATGAGAAAAGTGTGCAGGATTAACTATGATAGTGGTAAGATATAAAGCAAATGTTGTGCTAGAGTCAAGATCGAGATTTCGTTAGGAGTTCGAGAGTTCGTCGGAAGACCGAACATTCATCGGAAGTTCTATCGGAATTAACTGAGAAGTCCAGGAGCTTGCCAAAGAAGCTCATCGGAACTTGCCAAGAAGTTCATTGTGAAGTCCAGGAGCTTTCCGAAAGTCTGCCGGAACATTATCGAGAGATCGTCGGAAGTTCACCGAAAAATCATCGAAAGCATGCTAGAAGAACAATTGACGTACCAGAACGAGAATGCTTTGTTAAATATCTTAATTATTATAGTTAGACCTTAAGTTAAGTTAGGATTGGGAGGTAATTCCACCAACTCAGTTAGGGGCCAACTGAGCCCTTAGTAGGACTGAATTAGGCCAGATTGAACAGCTCATTCAGTATCTAAAGTCACGGCCGATGGTGGCACCGCTTGGGACTCGATCTCCCAAGTGTTTTGGGCGGTGGTACCACTAGCACTTATTACCTGCCAGTGGTGGTACCGGCTGTTAGGTTGTGGTACTACTAGAGCTCAGTCTTCGAGAGCTCTATCTGGTGATGGCACCGCCAGACTAGGCGGTGGTACCGCCTAATGTCAAAGAGTCATGAGGTGGTACCGTCAGTACCATAAAATCCGAGGATATAATACTTTTTTGCTCCAATTCTAAAGCCATTGGGGCCTATAAATATCCCATCCTTTTCTGCATGGAAGGGTAACAAAGTGTAATCAAAAGTGTAAAAAATCTTAAGTGTTTGGGTGTTAAAAATATTATAAAAGTGAGAAGAGTCCTCCTCGTCCCTCTCTTAGCTTTGTGATCATCAAAGAAAGAGAAGTGAGACTTATAAGGGTTATCTCCTAAATCAGTGAAAAGGAGAAAGTACTGTAAAGAGGTGGTTGGTCTATGCCTATTGAAGGAGGATCATTAGTGGACGCCGGTGACCTCGACGGAAGAGGAATCGGAAGTGGATGTAGGTCATAATGATCAAACCACTATAAATTCTGATGTGTTCTTTCCTTAATACAAATTCTCTTTACTGCATTCAACTTTGCGACATTGCAAACTGCCCAACCTTCTCTTCTCTACTTATTCAAAGTGAAATAAATTATTTGAGTCAAAACCGATTTTTATCGTATGAAAGCTTTCAAATCGGCGAAAATTTTTCACTGCACTTATTCACCCCCTCTCTTAATGCTACTCTTGATCATAACAATTGGTATCAAAACAAGGTCACTCTCATTTAATTTGAAACCCTAGAGAGATAACATTTATCGGCAACTAGGAGGGTCATTCAATTACATGTTCACCCATGTTTAATAGGACGAATTACACATATTGGAAGACTAGAATGAGGATTTTTCTAATTTCAATGGATTTTGAGTTATAGATGATAACAGAGAGATTTCTTCAACTGCGTAGCAGATGAGATATCCTCAACTACACGAGAAAATCTCGCTGCTCAATTGAGAAAAATCCTCTCTTTGACCATGTATAAATAGACACCATATGGTACTAATTAAAGTGTGTTTTTTACCTTTATATCTTCTTCTTCATTTCATTTTATCATGGTATCAAAGCAGTGAGAAGAGTGAGGTTTCACTCTTTCTTTCGGCTAGTGATTGACCACCGTCACTGTAGCCATATTCCCAAGCGAGGCTCTGCAACCAGCAACCACATCTTTCTCACCGCGGTAGTCTTCGCTGATCTGCTGCCAGTCGGTGGACTTTATATTTAGCTACAGATGCTCACAGTTGTTGAATCTCGGATTTTAATGATGAAATCAATTGATGGGTTAATTGATTTAATCCATATTATTGAGTTAAGTGTGTAGGATTAACTATGATAGCCTGAAAACATAAAGCAAGTCTACCGGAGTCAAGTTCAATGGGTGTTTGAGAGTCCGAAGATTCGTCGGAGATGTTGTCGGAACCAACCGAGAAGAAATCGGGGACTTGTTGTAGTTTTCGAAAGTCCACCGAACAGATCATCAGAGGTTCGCGAAGATCACCAAGAAGGCTCGGTTATTCGTAGAACTCGCCACAAGATCGGGAGCCTACTGGGAGTCCGCCAGAAGAAATCCGAAGGTGTATCAGAAGATCGTCGGAAAGCTCACCGGAAGGAGACTCGACGTTTGCCAGTTGAAAACTTGCTTAGGACTATGTTTTTAGTTACGTAGTTTGTATGTAATTAGGATTAGGATTAAGGGATAATCATATATCCTACTTAGGGGCCAATAGGGCTCGATATTACTTGGTTTGGGCTAGATTTGAAGCCCATCTAATGACCCGTAGGGTCGGACGATGGAACTGTCGAATCGGGCAGTGGCACCGCCCAGAACCCGAAAGATTGGGCGGTGGCACCGCTCGTAAAACGGTCAATGTGATATTGACAGGCGGTGGCACCGCCACCGATAGGCGGTGGCATCGCCAACTTCGGGAATCCAAGAGAATTCAAATTTGGAGCTCAAATTTGAATCTTCTTGGGGCCTATAAATACCCCTCAATTCTCAGCTGAGACAACAACTTTTTAAGAAGCATTAGATTGAGACAAAAGCCTTTGTAAAATTTTTAGCAAGCCTTGTTTTCAATTGCTTGAGTGTTCACCTCCTTCCTTTTCGTTGAAGATTTGTAAGAGTGTGAACCATTTGTAAAAAGTTGTAAGAGGGGTATTTGTCCTTCCCCTTCAAAGTAATTTGCTAGTGGAAGTTGGGAGCCTTATCGAAGAAGACTTCACAAGTGAATGTAGGTCATTTGACTGAACCATTTTAAATTGGTGTGTTCTTTGAATGTGTGAGTACTTACCTTTTTGAAATTATTATTTACACTGTAGCAAGCTTTCATTTTCATCTTCTCACTTTACTCAAGTTACTGTCGAATCAAAATCTCCTCGCATTTATGAATTTGATTTCAAACTTATAAGTTTTAATCCGCTGTACTAATTCACCCCCTCCCCCCCCCCCCCCCCTCTCTTAGTTCCGCTCCGATCCTAACAATAGTTACTACAGAAAAGAACGTGGAGGATGAATGAAGAAAGGCGAATCTTGATGCTTTGTATGATCCCATTACTCTTCTAGATCATTATATCAGAATCTCGTTTATGGAAGGTGAAGTATCTTCCTTCCATCGCTACCAGCACCCCATCACCGAATCCTTTGCTCCGGAATCATCAGCAACCTCTCTCTTCAACTCCGAAATCATTCTATTAGACCCATTGAATCGATCAGCCCTTCTCTTCAACCTCACAAGGACCAACTCCTCCTCCTTGGAGAGGAGCTCCAACCTTTTCTGGAAGTCATCGTCATCCCGAAATATCCCTCTCCACAGTCGGGCGACGACTGTTGAATCTCGGATTTTGATGATAAAATCAATTGATGGGTTAATTGATCTAATCCATATTATTGAGTTAAGTGTGCAGGATTAACTACGATAACCAGAAAACACAAAGCAAGAATACCAGAGTCAAGTTCGATGGACGTTTAAGAGACCGAAGAATCGTCGGAGATGTTGTCAGAACCAACCGAGAAGAAATCGGGAACCTGTTGGAATTTTCGAAAGTTCACCGAAGAGATCGTCGGAGGTTCGTAGAGGTCACCGAGAAGGCTCGGCTACTCGTTAAAGTCATCACATGATCGGGAGCTTAATGGGAGTTCGTCGGAAAGCTTGCCGGAACAAGACTCGACGTTCGCGGTTGAAAACTTGCTTAGGATGTTTTTAGTTATGTAGTTCACATGTAATTAGGATTAGAATTAAGAGATAATCTTATATCCTGGTTAGGGGCCAACTGGGCCCAAAATTAGACTTGGTTTGAGCTGAAATTAAAGCCCAACCTGTGAACCGAAGGGTCTGGCGGTGGCACCGCCCAGCACCCGAGAGCCAGGCGGTGGCACCACCAGTCCACTGTCAGTGTCAGACACTAATAGGTGGTGGCATCGCCAGCATCGGGAACCAAAGAGAATTCAAACTTTGGAGCCCAAATTTAAATCATCTTGAGGCCTATAAATACCCCTCAATTCTCAGCTGAGAATACAACTTTTTGAGAAGCAATTGATTGAGAGAAAGGTCTTGGAAAAGTCATAGCAAGCCTTGTTTTCAATTTGCTATAGTGTTCACCTCCTTCTTTCTTACTGAAAATTTGTAAGAGTGTGAACCGCTTGTAAAGAGTTGTAAGAGGGGTATTTGCCCTTCCCCTTCAAGAGATTTGCTAGCGGAAGGTGGGAGCCTCATCGAAGAGGGCCTCGCAAGTGGATGTAGGTCATTTGACCGAACCACTTTAAAATCAGCGTGATCTCTGGTTTGCATTTCATTATTGCTATTTACATTACTGCAAACCTTCTTACGTGCTTTATTTCCTCATTACCTTTGCTGCACAACTTTATGAATACGCTTTCAAGTTAAGCATTTCCGAGTTCGATTTTTATCGTACGAAAGATTTGTCAAAATCGATGTTTTAATCCGCTGCACTAATTCACCCCCCCCTCTTAGTGCCGCTCCGATCCTAACAATTGGTATCAGAGCTAGGCTCACTCTCATATTTGGTTTGATACTCAAGAAAGATGGCTTACTCCGGCATACATGAGGGTCATTCTATCACACGTCCACCCATGTTTAATGGGTCGGATTACACTTATTGGAAGACTCATATGAGGATCTTCCTCATTTCCATGGATTTCGAGCTTTGGACAATTGTTGAAAATGGATTTCAAAAATCTTCTCTTCCAATGAGCGAATGGAATGAATCGGAGAAAAAGGTTTTTGCTTTAAATGCAAAGGCTATGAATGCCTTGTTTTGTGCACTAGACAAAAATGAATTTAATCTTGTTTCAATTTGTGATTCGGCTTTTGATATTTGGAGAACTCTTGAGGTCACTCATGAAGGCACTAGCCGAGTGAAAGAGTCCAAAATCAATATCCTTGTGCACTCTTATGAACTTTTCCCAATGAAACCAAGTGAATCCATCGGAGACATGTACACCCGGTTCACGGATGTCATCAATGGACTCAAAGCTCTTGGTAAAGATTTTACTAACTTTGAACTAGTAACTAAAATCTTAAGATCCCTCCCTAAAATTTGGGATCCAAAAGTTACGGTCATTCAAGAGGCCAAAGACCTTAAAACATTCCCTCTTGAAGAACTCATTGGGTCTCTAATGACCTACGAAATGACATGTCAAGCTCATGATGAGCTCGAGAACCCCCTTTCAAAGAACAGGAAGGATATGACACTCACATCACAAGAAGATCACTTGAAAAGAACATCAAGTGATGAGGACAGTGACAATGATATTGCACTTTTGACTCAAAAATTTTAAAAATATTTAAGAAAGAACAAATTTGAAAATAATACAAAAAATAAATTCGAACATAAGAAGGACCAAGTGATTTGCTATGAGTGCAAAAAACCGGGATACTATAAGAACGATTGTCCTCAAGCCAAAAAGAGAACATCAAAGAAGAAGGCGCTCAAGGCAACATGGGATGATTCAAGCACATCCAAAGAAGAGGAGTCCAACACCGAGCAAGTTGCTCATTACGCCCTAATGGCCATCGGAGAAGAGGTAACGGATTTAATTGATGCAGATTTACCTTATCATGAATTATTAAATGCCTTCCATGAGTTATTTGATGAATGTAAGACAATTAGTAGAAAATACAAATTGCTAAAAAATAAGCATGATAGTCTCACTTGTAATGTCGATAAATTAAAGACTGAATATCATGATAGTTTAGCTCCATGTACAAAATGCCATGATCCAGAAACTCTCCAAAAGGAGAACTTGCTACTTAAGGACACCTTGAAGAAATTCGAGGTTGGTAGCAAGTCTTTGAACATGATCCTTATAAATAAGGGTCGCGTTCCTAAAAGAAGTGGAATCGGATTTGTGAGAAGTCCTCACCAAAATCCAACCACCTTCATTAAAAGCCCTATCTTACATGTTCGGCACCAAAGTAATTGCAACTTTTGTTGCAAATATGGACATAAAACTTATATATGTCCATTCAAGAAAATTAGTCCAAACAAACTAATTTGGGTTCCTAAAGGAACCATGATCAATTCTATGTAATATGATGAACAAGTTAAATCAGTTTTTAAGGCACCCAAAAGAAAATGGGTACTTAAAAATAATCCCTTCTTGTAGAAACATACACCATCACAAGCTAGGAGCAAGAGATGGTATCTAGATAGTGGATGCTCAAGACATATGACTGGAGATCCATCTCATTTCTCTATGCTCACTAGCAAAGAAGAACGGTACGTCACCTTCGGAGACAACAACCAAGGCAAAATCATTGGCAAGGGAACCATAGGTAACAAATTAAAATTTTCTATTGATGATGTCTTACTAGTTGATGGATTGAAACATAATCTCTTGAGTGTTAGTCAATTATGCGATAAAGGTTATATCGTTAGATTTGAATCAAATGTGTGTATTATTGAAAAACCAAACCATAACATAACTATGATTGCATTAAAATAAAATAATGTCTACACCATCAACCTTGATAAACTAAGTAATGAAATGTGCTTTCCCGCTTTAAATGATGATGCTTGGCTTTGGCATAGGAGACTAGGCCATGCAAGCATGAAACTAATATCTAAGATCTCATCTAGAGAATTAGTGTGAGGAATTCCAAATATAAAGTTTATTAAGGACAAAGTATAAACAAATAAAAACTAGTTTCAAACCAAAAACTCAAATTAGCACCACTAGACCATTACAATTGATTCATTTGGACTTATTTGGACCAATTGACACGACAAGTCTAGGAGGAAGCAAATATGCGTTTGTAATTGTGGATGACTATACTAGATACACTTGGACCTATTTCTTAACTCACAAAAGTGATTGTTTCAAGTGTTTCTCTAAATTTTGTAAACTCACTCAAAATGAAAAATGTTTCATGATTTCATCAATTCGGAGTGATCACGGTGGCGAATTTCAAAACCATGACTTTCAAAATTTTTGTGAAGTTAATGGATACAATCACAACTTCTCCACTCCGAGGAATCCCCAACAAAATAGAGTAGTTGAAAGAAAAAATAGAAACCTATAAGAAATGGCAAGAACTATGTTAAATGAACATAATTTACCTAAGTATTTTTGGGCCGAAGCCGTAAATACGACTTGTTACATCATGAATAGAGTCCTAATAAGACCATCCCTATCAAAAACTCCCTATGAATTATGGAATAACAAAAAAACAAATATTTCCTATTTTAAAGTTTTCGGTTGTAAATGCTTTATTTTGAATGAAAGGGATGCCTTAGGAAAATTTGATGCTAAATCCGATGAATGCATCTTTCTTGGTTACTCTTCCGTTTCTATGGCTTTTCGGGTTTTTAACAAAAGAACCTTAGTAATAGAAGAGTCTATTCATGTAGTTTTTAATGAAATTTCTAATTTAAAGAAAAATGATTTTGATGATGATCTTGGTTTTGATAATTTGAATTTAAATGAACCCCCTCCTCAAAATAGCAACTTGGATGCACCTTCTTCCGAAATTTTCTTACCCAAGGAATGGAAGTATATAGATGCTCATCCAAAGGAGCTAATTATAGGAGATACATCAAAAGGGGTTCAAACTCATTCCTCTTTCAAGAATTTTTATGCTAACACCACCTTCCTCTCTCAAATCGAACATAAATGCATTGACGAGGCCTTAAAAGATGATTTTTGAGTTCTTGCAATGCAAGAGGAATTAAATCAATTTGAGAGGAATAAGGTATGGAAGCTTGTTCCTAGACCTAGTGACCATTTAGTCATTGGTACTAAATGGGTCTTTAGAAACAAGCAAGATGAAAATGGTATCGTGGTTAGAAACAAGGCTAGATTAGTGGCCAAAGGTTTCAACCAAGAAGAAGGTATCGATTACGAAGAAACCTTCGCTCTTGTGGCTCGATTAGAAGCCATAAGGATGCTCCTTGCCTATGCTAGTAGTAATAATTTTAAACTGTTTTAAATGTATGTCAAAAGTGCTTTCTTGAATGGTTTTATTTCCAAAGAAGTGTATGTCGAACAACCTCCTAGATTTGAAAATTCTCTTCTTCCTAATCATATATTCAAATTGACTAAGGCTCTCTATGGCTTGAAACAATCTCCTAGAGCTTGGTATGAAAGGCTTAGTTCCTTTCTTATTTTAAATAATTTTACCAAAGGCAAGGTTGATACTACATTGTTTATCAAACATTTTGAAAATAATTTTCTAATTGTGCAAATTTATGTTGACGATATTATTATTGACTCTTCGGATGAATCATTATGTGAATCCTTTGCCAAATGTATGAGTCATGAATTTGAAATGAGTTTAATGGGTGAATTAACTTTCTTTTTGGGATTAGAAATCAAACAAATTAGTGATGGTATATTTCTTAACAAATCTAAATATACATTAGAATTGTTAAAATAATTTAACATGGATAATTCAAAACCAACAAACACCCCTATGAGTACTTCGACTAAGTTAGATATGGATGAAAATAGTGAAAATTTCGATCAAAAAACATATAGGGGAATGATAGGTAGTCTACTCTACCTCACCGCGACTAGACCGGATATTATGTTTAGTGTAGGACTTTGCGCTAGGTTTCAATCTAATCCTAAATTATCTCATCTTAAAAGTGTTCAAAGAATATTTAGGTATCTTAAAGGAACTCCAAATTTAGGATTGTGGTATCCAAAATTTGAAAAATTCAATTTAATAGCTTATGCAGATGCCGATTTTGGCTGATGCAGGATAGATAGAAAAAGTACATCTAGAACATGGCAATTTTTAGGATATGCACTTGTTTCTTGGACTTCCAAGAAACAAAATTCAGTTGCACTATCTACGGCGGAAGCCGAATACATTGTTGCAAGTGCATGCTATGCATAAGTTGTTTGAATGAAAAATACATTAGAAGACTATGGAATTCACTTCAAAAAATTTCTCATAAAATGTGATAATACTAGTGCCATATGTCTCACCAAAAAATTCAATTCAACACTCTAGAACTAAGCATATCGATATTAGGCATCATTTCATACGCGATCATGTCCTTAACAATAATGTTGTTTTAGAATTTATTGACACAAAGCATCAATTGGCAGATATTTTTACAAAAGCCTTAAAATGAAGACCAATTTGAATTCATTAGAAGGGAATTAGGTATGTTAAATTGTCCCTAAGAATAAACTTGTTTGAATGGATTTTTCGTAATGTTTTTTATCCTCTCTCCGTTCCTTGGTGAATTTGATCCTTCTCTTTCGATTCTAAATGACACGTTAAATTACTTTATCCTATCTTGAGTCAAACACCGCTCCCATCTGATCAAGATTAATAATTTTATGATATTTTATGAATCTCAAAATTGATTTTGATGGCTTGATTATGAGTTTCAAGTTGACAATTTGAATTTGAATGAGTTTGTATTCGAGTTATGATCTTGACTTATTGGAGTTACTACTTGAAATTTTTTTTTACAATCTCTTCTTTGTACACCTACAATTATTGTTATTTATAGAAAGAAGAGATTTGATAAATGCTGAATTTTCCTTTAAGATGAACTCTGCGTAAATATTTTTAGTATACTTAATTTTGAATGATGAATTTTTGTATGATCAATGCTGAATTCCTGATGTTATAATCACAAATTATGTGCTTCAAGTCTCATTCCCTTTTTGTTGATGACAAAGGGGGAGAAATGATGACTAAGTGATGACTTATACCATTTCGATAGCATGACTCAATGAAAATGTCTTATGTGCATCGATAACATGACTTATATGAATTACAAGAGCTTGTATAATACAAATATCTCATATGCCTTGCAAAATCTTTGAGAATATCGTAAGATTGATTGATCATATTGAAAGCATGCCTTACATCTATATCATGAAATTCATGTTGAAAATCATTATCTCCTGTCATAGTAAAAATCGTCCCTTATCATTTGACTTGAAAAAGATTTTCATCGAAGTTTCGTATTTACTATTGCTTAATGAGAATAACGATAAGTTCTACGGTTAGAACTTATCGGTTTATACTTGAATTCAATGGGATGGAATTCAAGTGTTTTTATCTTCTCATAATATGGCATATAGATAGGGGGAGTTATGTTTAACTCCGTCATCAATTGATTGTCATCATCAAAAAGGGGGAGATTGTTGAATCTCGGATTTTGATGATAAAATCAATTGATGGGTTAATTGATCTAATCCATATTATTGAGTTAAGTGTGCAGGATTAACTACGATAACCAGAAAACACAAAGCAAGAATACCGGAGTCAAGTTCGATGGACGTTTAAGAGGCCGAAGAATCGTCGGAGATGTTGCCGGAACCAACTGAGAAGAAATCGGGAACCTGTCAGAATTTTCAGAAGTTCACTGAAGAGATCGTCGGAGGTTTGCGGAGGTCACTGAGAAGGCTCGGCTACTCGTTAAAGTCATCACAAGATCGGGAGCTTGATGGGAGTTCGTCGGAAGAAGTTCGTCGGAAATCTCGCCGGAACAAGACTCGACGTTCGCGGTTGAAAACTTGCTTAGGATGTTTTTAGTTTTGTAGTTCACATGTAATTAGGATTAGGATTAAGAGATAATCCTATATCCTGGTTATGGGCCAACTGGGTCCAAAAATAGACTTGGTTTGGGCCGAAATTAAAGCCCAACCTATGAACCGAAGGGTCTGGCGGTAGCACCGCCCAGCACCCAAGAGCCAGGCGGTGGCACCGCCAGTCCACTGTTAGTGTCAGACACTGACAGGCGGTAGCACCGCCAGCATCGGGAACCAAAGAAAATTCAAATTTTGGAGCCCAAATTTGAATCCTCTTGAGGCCTATAAATACCCCTCAATTCTCAATTGAGAACACAACTTTTTAAGAAGCAATTGATTGAGAGAAAGGTCTTAGAAAAGTCATAGCAAGTCTTGTTTTCAATTTTCTAGAGTGTTCACCTCCTTCTTTCTTACTGAAAATTTGTAAGAGTGTGAACCGCTTGTAAAGAGTTGTAAGAGGGGTATTTGCCCTTCCCCTTCAAGAGATTTGCTAGTGGAAGATGGGAGCCTCATCGAAGAGGGCCTCGCAAGTGGATGTAGGTCATTTGACCGAACCACTTTAAAATCAGCATGATCTCTGGTTTGCATTTCATTATTGTTATTTACATTACTGCAAACCTTCTTATGTGCTTTATTTCCTCATTACCTTTGCTGCACAACTTTATGAATACACTTTCAAGTTAAGCACTTTCGAGTTTGATTTTTATCGTACGAAAGATTTGTCAAAATTGACGTTTTAATCCGCTGCACTAATTCACCCCCCCCCCCTCTTATTGCCGCTCCAATCCTAACAACGACTCCTCGGCTCCGCTTCTTCCTCAACGCCACTGCCACCTTGCTGCATATGTTGGACGACTTTGCAGGATCATCGACATCTGCCGGAGCACCATCTTCTGCCATTCGTGAAGGGAAACCAAAAGGATGAGGATCGGATTGAATTGGAGAAATATATATCGATTAGTCTACTCTCACCGGAGAATTCCTTCCCGTCATGAAGAATCCTTGGAACTAGGTGTACTCCGGTTCAACCTACAATCAAGGCGAGATTGAGGCCATCATCATTGCCACCTTCTTGGCAAGGCAGCTTACCTGGTGGAGAACACCAGCCAAGTCGGCCACTTCTTTGCTTGTTGCTCCCTTGGGCTCCGCCAGTACGCTTGCTGTTGTTCGTTCCCCGACAGCTTTCTCGGCGTCAACCACCTCGGCAGCGCCATCGAGAGGCCCTCTTTGTGAGTGAGGTCGCTAGAGCCCTCACCTTTGAAGAGGACCTTGTATGGGTGCAGGACTACCGTCTCTTCCCTCCCCAACAAAGGAGGGAATATCCGGAACCACTTCCACATCACTGTATCATGCTCATTGTTGCTACACAAAGTGCTTCTCATCACTGGAAGCACGTACTTGACCGCCCAGATTCCTAAGTGCAACACTCCTGATTCCTTACTGTAGAATTACTGTACAAAAATCTGCAGCTTTACACAATATTGCATAGAGTTAAACTTCTCCTCAAATGAACCTCTTACCACACTATCCGGTCTTTCTCTTAATGATCCACACTCTTCTGTTCTCCCGGTTCAACAGCTCCTCACTCCCTCTATTACTTCTTCTTTTCCTTCTTCACAAGCCTTACCTACTACTGAAACAATATCCTCAGAAACACAACTTTCGTTACCTAGTCCCCCCGATATATCTCAACCTACCCCAACCCATGTAAATGCCGCTCCACCACCCACACCAAGAACACAACCTACAGCTCCTAGACATCCAATGACAACATGCTCAAAAAGTGGTATCTTTAAACCACGTCAGGTTCTGACTTACAAGATATCACAAAATCCTCTCTTGAGATCAATGAACCTATTACAATTACTCAAGCCCAAAAATCTCCATACTAGCGTAAAGCTATCTGTGAAGAATATGATACTCTACTCTATAACTCCACATGGACTCTTATACCTTTTTATACTACACAAAATATCATCGGGTGTAAATGAGTTTTTCAAATTAAGTGAAACCTAGATGGGTCCGTTGCTTGATATAAAGCATGTTTAGTAGCCAAAGGGTTTCATCAACGATCTGGCATTGACTTGACAAAGACCTTCAGTCCAGTAGTTAAACCTATAATAATTCAGCTTGTTCTAAGTTTGGCCATCTCCAGAGGTTGGCACTTATGACAACTAGACATTAATAATGTCTTTATACAGGGGACTCTAACTGAAGATGTCTTTATACAACAACCCCTTGGCTTCGTTCATCATCAATATCTGAAACATGTCTACAAACTACAAA
Source organism: Musa acuminata AAA Group (assembly GCF_036884655.1). NCBI lineage: Eukaryota > Viridiplantae > Streptophyta > Magnoliopsida > Zingiberales > Musaceae > Musa > Musa acuminata. The sequence continues at coordinate 36,190,057 of NC_088331.1, read as the reverse complement.
AAGCCATTTATCAACTCCGTCAAGCTCCAAGAGCTTGGTATACTAAACTTGGATCATTTCTGATATCGACTAGCTTCATCAACTCCAAGTATAATACCTCTTTATTCCTACGACATCAAAATGGAAATACAATATATCTTCTAGTGTATGTTAATGATATTATTGTCACAAGCAATGATCACTTGGAGATTCAAACATTTCTAAAGCAATTGGCTTATCGATTCTCCCTCAAAGATTTAGGACCCTTAAGCTACTTTTTGGGAGTGAAAGCCACGTTTACATCCTCAGGTCTCCTCCTATTACAAAGGAAGTATATTCAAGACTTATTATCAAAGACAAATATGCAGGATACCAAAGAGGTTGCAACTCCTCTCTCTACTAGTGATTTACTCAAATTATATGATGGCAGCCCTACTACGTACTCAACTCAATACCGACAAGTACTTGGCTCTCTACAATACTTGGCTCTCACCTGTCTAGATATCTCATTTGCAGTCAATAAATTATCTCAGTATATGCACCAGCCTTCTGTTATGCATTAGTCTACGGTTAAATGAATTTTGCGGTATCTTAAAGGGATCCTCAATCATGGCCTTTTTCTCCGCAAACACACTCCACTTCATCTCCATGCCTTTGCTGATGCTGATTGGGTGGGGAACTTTGATGACAGAACCTCCACGTTAAGATATGTCATCTTTCTTGGGCCTAATCTAATCAGTTGGAGTTCTAAGAAGCAAAAGATAATTACCTAGTCTACAATTGAAGTTGAATATCGTGCCATCGCTACTGCTACTACTGAACTCAATTGGGTTACAAATCTCCTCAAAGAACTCAAAGTCAGCTCTACCCTTACTCCTATAATATATTGTAACAATGTTAGAGCTACCTGCTTATATGTCAATCCAGCGTTCCACTCATGTATGAAACACATTGTCATCGACTTTCACTTCATGCGAGATCAAGTTATCAGATATCAACTTCGTGTCTCTCATGTACATACGGTTGATCAACTAGCAGACTCACTCACAAAGCCTCTAGCTTGTAAACTATTTTTGTTGCATCGGTCTAAGATCGGTATCCTTGACAAGAGCTCAATCTTACTAGGGCATGATAATAGAAAGATTTCCTCAACTGCATATCAGATGAGATATCCTCAACTACACGAGGAAATCTCGCTGCTCAGTTGAGAAAAATCTTCTTTTTCAATATGTATAAATAGACACCATATGATACTAATTGAAATGTGCTTTTTACCTTTATATATTCCTCTTCTTTTCATTCTATCAATGGATCCTTGTAGAAAATGGCTTTCAAAAGTCTTCTTTTCCAATGAGCGATTGGAATGAGTTGGAAAAGAAGACTTTCGCTTTAAATACCAAGGCTATGAATGTCTTGTTTTGCGCTTTAGATAAAAATGAGTTCAATTGAGTGTCTATTTATGAAATGACTTTTGATATTTGGCACATACTCGAAATCACTCACAAAGGCACTCTAGTAAAGGAGTCAAAGATAAATCTTTTAGTTCATACTTATTAATTATTTCGGATGAAGACAAGAGAGACTATTGTCGATATGTACACCTGTTTTACAGATGTTGTCAATAGTTTAAAAGCTCTTGGCAAATATTTATTAAACTTTGGACTTGTTAATAAAATCTTGAGATCCCTTCCAAAGAGTTGGGACCCTAAAGTAATGGCTATTCAAGAGGCCAAGGATTTAAACAACTTTCCTCTCGAAGAATTTATCGGGTTACTAATGACCTATAAGATGACTTGCAATGCTTATGAAGAGCTTGAGAACAACTTTCTAAAAAATAGGAAGGATATGACACTAAAAACTTAAGAAGACCACTTGAAAGAAAATTCAAGTGATGATGACTTGGCACTCTTGATAAGAAAGTTCAAAAAATTCATAAAAATGAATAAATTTAAAATAACACTAAAAATAAATTTAAACCTAAGAAAGAACAAGTTATATGCTACGAATGCAAGAAGTCGAAAAATTTCAAAAGCGAATGTCCCCAAGCAAAGAAGAAGCAACCAAAGAAAAAGAATGCTCTTAAAGCAACTCGGGACGACTTAAGTGCATCCGAAGAATAAGAGCCAACCAACATAGAGCAAGTTGCTCACTATGCACTAATGGCTATCGGAGATGAGGTAAGCAGTTTATTAGATGTAAATTTATCTTTTGATAAATTACTAAGTGCTTTTCATGATTTATTTGATGAATGTAAATTAGTTAGTAAAAAATATAAACTGTTAAAAAAGGAGTATGTTTCTCTTGTTAGTGATTTTGATAAATTAAAAGTTGAGCACAATGATAGTTTGGCTCCTTTTACAAAATGTTATGAATTAGAAATGTTTAAAAAAGAAAACTTGATACTCAAAGAAACCTTACAAAAGTTTAAGGTGGGTAGCAAGTCCTTGAACATGATTCTTGCCAATAAGGGTCACATTCATAGAAGAGGTGGAATCAGATTTGTGTGTAGCTCTCACCAAAATCCAATCACCTTTCTTAAAGGCCCTACCTTGCATGTTTCACCCCGAAACAAAGGTAACTTTTGTTACAAATTTGGACATATTATTTATCAATGTCCATTTAAGAGATGTAGTCCACACAAATTGATTTGGGTACCTAAAGGAACCGTAAAGAACTCAATGCAACATAATAAGTTGAGTAGATCGATTTTTGAGGCACCCAAGATCAAATGGGTACCTAAAAATCATTTTTTTTTGTAGAAATATTTACCATCACAAACTACGAGTAAGAGATGTTACCTTGATAGTGGATGCTCAAGGAACATGACTAGAGATCCATCTCAATTCTCTAAGCTCACTAGCCTAGACGAAGTGTATGTCACCTTCGGAGACAACAACAAGGGTAAAATCATTAGCAAAGGAACCATAGGTAACAAATCTAACTTTTTAATTGAAGATGTGTTGTTGGTTGATGGCTTAAAGCATAATATTTTGAGCATTAGTCAATTGTGTGATAAATGATACATCATTAGATTTGAATCCAATGCTTGTATTATTGAAAAACTACACAAAAACACATCTATGATTGCCCTAAAATAAAATAATATATACACTATCGACATTAATAATTTTTCTAATGAAATGTGATTTTTGATTTTGAATGATGATGCTTGACTTTGGCATAGGAGATTATGTCATGCTAGCATGAAACTAATCTCTCAAATCTCATCTAAAGAACTTGTAAGAGGTATTCCTCACATTAAGTTTATTAAAGACAATGTGTGTGATGCATGTCAACTAGGAAAACAAATAAAATGTAGTTTTAAACCAAATAATCAAATAAGCACCTATAGACCATTGCAATTGATCCATATGGATTTGTTTAGACTAATTGATACATCAAGCCTAGGAGGTAGCAAATATGCCTTTGTAATTATAAACGATTATAGTATATACACTTGAACATACTTCTTGGCACACAAAAGTGATTGCTTTAGGTATTTTTCTAAATTTTGTAAACTTATTCAAAATGAAAAAGGTTTTATGATTTCATCAATTCGGAGTGATCACGGTGCCGAGTTTCAAAACCGTGATTTCCAAAATTTTTGTGAATCTAATGGATACAACCATAATTTCTTTACTCTGAGAAATCCTCAACAAAATAGAGTAGTAGAATGAACAAATAGAAACTTATAAGAAATGGCAAGAACCATGTTGAACGAACATAGCCTACCCAAATATTTTTGGGCCGAAACTGTTAATACGATATGCTATATCATGAATAGGGTTCTAGTAAGACTATTACTTTCCAAACTATTTATTAATTGTGGAACAACAAAAAACCTAATGTTTCATATTTTAAAGTTTTCGGTTATAAATGTTTTATCTTGACTGAAAAAAATGCCTTAGGAAAGTTTGATGCAAAATCCGATCAAGGGATTTTTCTTAGCTATTCTTTTATTTCCAAAGTCTTTATATTTTTAACCAAAGAACTTTGATTATAGAAGAATCTTTTCATATTTTCTTTAATGAAGTTTCTGAATTTAAGAAAAATAAGTTTAATGATGATCTTAATTTTGATGCTTTGAATTTAAATGAACCTCCTCCTTCAACTAGCAACTTGGATGTATCTTCTTCTAAAACATCCTTACCTAAGGAATGGAAGTACGTAGATACTCATCCTAAGGAGCTAATTATAGGAGACACATCAAAATGAGTTCAAAATCGTTCTTTGCTAAATAATTTTTGTGCCAACACTGCTTTTCTTTCTCATATTGAACCTAAATGCATTGATAAGGCCTTGAAAGATGATTTATGGGTTATCGCTATACAAGAAGAGTTGAACTAATTTGAGAGAAACGAGGTGTGGAAGCTTGTTCCGAGGCCAAATGACCATTTAGTTATCGGTACTAAATGGGTCTTTAGAAATAAGCAAGATGAATTTGGTATCGTGGGTAGAAACAAAGCTAGATTAGTAGCCAAGGGTTTCAACTAAGAAGAATGTATTGATTGTGAAGAAACATTCGCTCATGTGGCATGATTAGAAGCCATAAGGATGCTCCTTGCCTATGCTAGTAGTAATAATTTTAAGTTATTTCAAGTGGATGTTAAAAGTACTTTTCTTAATGGCTTTATTTCCAAAGAAGTTTATGTTGAACAACCTTCTAGATTTGAGAATGATAATTTTTTGAATCATGTGCTTAAATTAACTAAAGCTCTCTATGGATTAAAACAAGCCCCAAGGGCTTGGTATAAGAGACTTAGCTCCTTTCTTATCCAAAATAAGTTATCTAAAGGAAAGGTCGATACTACATTGTTTATTAAAAATTTTGAGAATAATTTTCTTGTTCAAATTTATGTTGACGATATTATTTTTTGTTATACAAATGAATCTTTATGCAAATCATTTACTAAGAGTATGAGCCTAGAGTGTGAAATGAGTTTAATGGGGGAACTAACTTTCTTTTTAGGCTTATAAATCAAATAATTTAGTAATGATACTTTTCTTAGTCAAATAAAATATGCATTAGACTTGCTAAAACGGTTTAATATGGATAGTTCAAAGACTATCAATACTCC